>NC_057721.1:76110484-76160656 GCF_004010195.1 Chiloscyllium plagiosum
AAAATCATGAGGGGCATGGATAGGATAAATAGGCAAAGTATTTTCCCTGGGGTTGGGAAGTCCAGAACTAGAGGGCATAGGTTTAGGGTGAGAGGGGAAAGATATAAAAGAGACCTAAGAGGCAATGTTTTCACACAGATGGTGGTACGTGTATGGAATGCGCTGCCAGAGGAAGCGGTGGAGGCTGGTACAATTGCAACATTTAAAAGGCATTTGGATGGGTATATGAATAGGAAGGGTTTGGAGGGATATGGGCCGGGTGCTGGCAGGTGGGATGAGATTGGGTTGGAATATCTGGTTGGCATGGATGGGTTGGGCTTTACATCTCTATGACTCAATGATGTTATCTAAATTAATGCCAACCTGTGGTTGACCTTGTCTGCTGAAACATTGCACGGGCTGATAATACCCCAAATGGCAGTCTTGTATATTGGTACAAACCCTTCTGGGTATTAACTGTAACATTCTTCACTGAATCCTCATATAACCGAAATTGCAAGTATTTATGGCTCATGTCCAGCTTCGTGAAGGATAGCCCATCCTGCCAGCATTGGCTTTTTAATCCAGCTGTGAAAAATGGTTTACCGTTTGTTTACAGCTAGCCTCCTCATGAGTTACGATTCCACCAATTTTTTCCACCAATTTCATTTGCAAATGTCTTGATCACATCCCCTACATATGAGTCCAAATATGCACACCAGAAACAGTAAAGGCCCAACATTGAGCCCTGTAGAACCTCACTGAAGACATGTTTTTAGTCACAGAAACATCACTCTATACCATCACCCTCTGCTTCCTTTCTTTAAGCCAATTTTGGATCCAACCTGCTACTTTACCTTGAATTCCACATGCTGTTACTATCTTGACCAACCTGTCATCGATACTGTGCAGTGTGGAAACAGGCCATTCAGTCCATTGAGTCCACATCCACCCTTTGAAGAGCATCCTACACAGCCCAAAACCCCAACCCTATTCCTGTAACTCTGCATTTTTCATGGCCAATCTACCTGACCTGCACACCTTTGGACTGTAGAGGAAACCAGATCACTCGGAGAAAACCCACGCCAACACACAGGGAGAATGTGCAGACTCCAACAGAGACTGTTACCCGAGGGTGGAATCAAACCCGGGTCCCTGGCTCTGTGAGGCCTATCACAAGGGAACTTATCAAAGCCTTGCTAAAGGCCTAGTAGACCCCCTCAAATGCATTGCCCTCATCAACACCGCTGTTTACCTCCTCAAAAAATCTGATCAAATTGATCAAACATGGCTTTCCTGTGAACAAATCTATACTGATTATCCCAGCTGAATCCAAGAGATCTCTCCCAATATGAGGCCGCGCCACCAAAAACTGTCATCTTTCAGTTGAGATGTGAAAATACAGCCCCTCCCCCTCCTCCCTAGCTCATATAAAAGATCCTGTGGCACTTAAAGAAATGTTTAAAGAAGTTTAAAGAAGAGGAGAGTACTTCTCACTGATAAAGTAGTTCCTAGGAAGGGTCACTTGACCTGAAACGTTAACTCTGATTTCTCTCCACAGATGCTGCCAAACCTGCTGAGCATTTCCAACATTTTTTGTCTCTAGTTCTCACTGAGCCTAATTTTTACACCATGTATTGTCTTGTCAAATCTCCTGTCATTTTTTCTGGGTAAATTGTTGGTCAATTTTCCTAGTTTATCACAGTGAATGCCCTTCACAAATGACACCATTGGCTGTAAAACACTTCAGGACATCATGACATGATGAAGGGTGCTCTAAAAACAAGTACTTCATTAAAAAGCGGGAGTGTTAAATGCAAAGGAAGCCATTGTCTTATTGCTGTCTCTCGCTGGGTGTTGGCTGAACTGTTTGGATCGTGCATCCCCATTTTAAGTGATTAAAGACTTCACAGCAATCTAGGTTTGTTCAATACATCGCATCAGTTGTATGACACTTTGATCTTTTACTATTAATTCTGTGTCCCACGATGCTGCCCCACTAGCTATCTGATGAAGGAACAGCACATTGAAAGCTTTCAAATAAACCTGTTGGACTATAACCTGGTCTTGTGTGATTTTTAACTTTGTCCACCCTAGTCCAACACCGGCACCTCCACGTCATATTTGGATAGTGTCTCACAGAGCATCAAATGGCAGGAATTGTACTGTGCATGTTGAGAATGGAGCAAGGGGCATTATGTATGAAAGGCACTGGCATTTAACCTGACAGCCTAAACTCTGTTACTTGTCAGCCTGTCAAACAGTAAACAAAAAACATAATTCTCCTGTGATTCATTACAGGTGGGCAGCAAACTATTTACCTTCGAGATTGGCATGTATTTAAAGCAGATCTGTGTGCCCACCAAACATTGGGCTAAACCCATTGTTAAAAACCGTACGGTGTATCACATGTTCAAAGTCCCCTGCCATCCAATTCTGATTGGGCAGCTGCCCTCGAGCAGCTTGGAATTCTGGGTACTGATTAACCAGGCATTGGGCTTGACGAAAGTGATAGGAGATTTCTTTTTTAAACTGACTAGCGCCCAATTGAAATTCCTGTTCTGCGGGCTCTTCAGAAACATCATTTCTGGGATTGTCGAATTTAGAGGCAATTGGCTCAGGCTTTAATAAAAGCCAATTCTTGCAGATGCTGGAGATCCGATATAAAAGCAAAAACATAGGAAGGGCTGGAAAAACTCAGCAGGACTTGTGGAGAGAGAAACAGTTTAGTGGATATCTGAGAATTTTTCTTTTCCACGCAGAGGGCGATAGGTACTGTATGTGGAATGTGCTGCCTGAGAAGGTGATGGAGGAAGGTAGTCTCACAAGCATCTGGATGAGCACTCAAGATGCAGGGCTTTTGCCCGAAACACGATTTTCCTGCTTCTAAGGTGCTGCCTGACCTGCTGTGATTTTCCAGCTCCACACTCTGAACACTTAAAATGCCAATGCAAAGCTGGCTCCGGACCAAGTGCAGGCACATGGGATCTGTGTACAAAGAACAGTACAACACAGGAACAGGCCCATCGGCCCTCCGAGCCTGCACCGACACACTTTGCCCTTCCTTATTAAAACTGTCTTCACTGACAGGATCCATATCCCTCTAATCCATTCCTATTCATGTATTTGTCCATGTGCTTCTTGAATGTTGCAATTGTGTCTGCTTCCACCACCTCCTTTGGCAATGAGTTCCAGCCACTCACCACCCTTTGTGTGAAAAACATGCCTCATACGTCTCTTTCAAATGTCCCCCCTCGAACCTTGAACCTGTGTCCCTTAGTGATTGACCCCTCCACCCTGGGCAAAAAAACCTCATAATTTCCACTCTATCCATGTTTTTCACAATCTTATAAACTTCTATCAGGTTGTCCCTCAATCTCTTGTGTTCCAGTGAAAACAAACCCACTCTATCCAACCTTTCCTCATAGCTAAAATCCCCCATACCAGGTAACATCCTGGTAAACTTTTTCTGTAACCTCTCCAGAGCATCTACATCTTTCTGGTGGTGTGGTAACCAGAAATGTATGCAATCGGTTTTGTTAAAATGTCAAAAAAAAACTGCACGTTAATTTTTCCACCACCGCCGGAAGCCAAGACTGAAGAAGTGTGCAGCCCAATAAGAGTTTCAAAAAGAAACTCTTACACACTCACTCCCTCTCTTCACCTTCCACTCTCCCTCCACATGGTGTGCGCTCCCAAGGCCCTGCCACTGCTCCACGATCAACAGCCCACTCCCTACTCTGCTGAGTCCGTGTGCCCACTCCCTCACCGTGCCTGGGGCTGGAGTCTGTGTTGGGGAGGTAGTTTAGTTTGGTGTTTATTAGTCAACACTGATACAATGGGCCGAAGAGCCTGTTTCTATGTTGGATGACTCTATGACTCAAAAAGCCAAAGAACTGAGCTTGCTGGTAATCAAAAATAAAATCAGGATTGCTGGAAGAACTCAGCTAATGGTCAAAAAACCATTTATTCCTTACCCCTCACCCAACCCCATCTTCAGCATGTACTCAAACCTTTTCCCAGCTACAATCAGTTCTGAAGAATGATCACTGGACCCGGACTTTTAATTCTGCTTTCTCTGCACAGAGGCTGCCAGAATTGCTGAAATTTTCCAGCAGTTTCTGATTTTGACTCTACGACTCTATGAGTCAGAATTAATGTTTTGAGTCCTGTATAACCCTTCAGAATCAGCTCTTATTTCACACTACTTCATTAAGCAGCTTAGCGTCGAAACTGATCAAATTCTGATCAATAGACCATAATCATGTGGGTGGCATGGTGACACAGTGGTTAGCACTGCTGCCTCACAGTGTCTGAGACCCAGGTTCAATTCCCACCTCAGGCAACTGTCTGTGTGGTGTTTGCACATTGTCTGTGTGGGGTTTCCTCCGGGTGCTCCGGTTTCCTCCCACAGTCCAAAAATGTGCAGGTAAGATGAATTGGCCATGATAAATTGCCCGTAGTGTTAGGTGAAGGGGAAAATATAGGGGTGGGTGGGTCGCTCTTCAGAGGGTCGGTGTGGACTTGTTAGGCTGAAGGGCCTGTTTCCACACTGTAAGTAATCTAATCAGAGCTGAGCTTCTGTTATATCATAAAACAAAAATGCATACGTCCAGTACATTTATTGACCTGAGGAAATTCCAAAGTATTTCACAGCCAATGTATGGTCAGTATTACATAGAAATTATTTTCTTTGGTTCACATAAAGGATGTAGAGGTTGTTGGCCATTTGTTGCCCATCCATAATTGCCCAGAGGGCAGTTAAACATTAACCACAATGCACAGGTGAACCATAGGTCATGTGATGCAGTAGGCTATTCCCCTGACACTGAGTCAGAAGCCAGAACAGAAAGTGTTGGAGAAACTCTCCAGATCTGGAAGCCTCTGTGGAGCAAGAAACAGCGCCAGCATTCTGAGTCCAGTGATCCTTGTGAATGTATCGGGGAAACGGTGGTACTTATACTTTCAGTTCTGGCAAAGAGTCACTGGACTTGAAATGTCAACTCTGTTTTACGCTCGCTGGACCTGCTGAGCTTCTCCAGCAACTTCAGATCTCCAGCACCCACAGTTCATTGTTTTATTTATCTGAGTCAGAAGCTTTTGAGTTTGAGACCTCCTCCAGGACTTGACAGACAAGGAAGGTGCACTCACAATGTGGCTAACGCCATCTTGCAAAACCTTCCAGTAAAACAAAGAACTGTAAGTGTTGGAAAACTGAAACAAAAACAGAAAATGCTGGAGAAACTCAGCAGATCTGGCAGCACCTGTGGAGAGAAAAACAGAATTTCTGAAGAAGAGTCCCTGGAATCGAGATGTTAACTCTGATTTCTCTCCACAGTTGCTGTCAGACCTGTTGTGAGTTAATCTCCTGCTTTGGTGATGCAAGTTGAGGAATGATTATTAGATTTTCTTCATGGCACTTCTCTGAAACAATGCTATGGGACGTCTTAAAGCCATATAAGAGGGACCTCAGTTTAACTTCTCACTTGCGACTAATGCACGGGGTGTGTCAGCCTAGATTTAAGACTCAGAAGAAGGAGCTGGAATAAAGCCGTCTGATTCAGAGGCAATGCTGCTACCTCTTAAGCCATGTCTGAAAGCTCATGAAATCATCTAATACATGCACATCAACAGCAAATCAAATATCCGCCAAACTGTCTTTCCCCAAACTGTCTCCCAATATTGATGGCACTGCAAAGCAGTTTGACAAGATGTACATGTCCTACCATTGATATCTCTTCGAGAATGACCCTAAAGAATCAGTCCGCTTTTAGATCAAGCCTCACGTGGTAGCTGAACCATAAAGATATAGGAGCATTAATGGATATAAAAACATAAGAACATAGGAGCCGGAGTAGGCAATTCAGCCCCTCGAGCCTGATTCACTTTAAAATAAGCATGGCTGATATCATTTCAATCTCAACCTCACTTTCCTGCTGCTCCCACAACCTATCAATCCATGACTAATTAAAATCTGTCCATCTCCTCTTTAAATTTACTCAAATTTAATCCTGATGAGGAGGTGCTGGTGTTGGACGAGGGTGGACAAAATTAAAAAGCACACAACATCAGTTTATAGTCCAACAGATTTATTAGGAAGTACTTCTAAATAAACCTGTTGGACTATAACCTGGTGTTGTGTGATTGTTGAGTTGAATCCTGAAACAGGAAGAAAATTGTGAATTCTGCAGTTTCCTCTCCACAGTCCAAAGGTGTGCAGGTTAGATGGATTAGCCCTGGTAAATTGCCCTGTAATTTCCAGGGATGTGCAGGATTAGCCATGGTAAATTTGCAGGGTTACAGGGATAGGGTAGGGGGCTGGGTCTAGATTGGATGCTCCTAAGAGAATTGGTGAAGACTCTATGGGCTGAATAACCTCTTCTCACACTGTAGGCGTTCTATGATTCTGTGTTAAAGCTGTTTGATGATCAATCTCTAATAGACCATTAAATATTGTTCTGAATAATTTATGTTTCAGTTTCTGTTTGCAAAAAAAACTGTCAATGTTAAAAAAAATTGTGGCCTCAGAGTCTGAAACAGTCAAGTGATGTTCTGCGATACATAAATTAAAAGAAAGGAAAGGGCTATATTCCTCCATTAATATGAATGTGATTTTTCATGCAGAACGGACTTTTTTTCTTTGTTTTGTTAGTTTTTACTTTAGACAAATGAGCTTCCATCCTTTGATCCCAGACCAATTTAATCTCAAGTCACAGAAACGTGGGGCTGAATTATCTTTCGATGACCCAAGCAAATTAAGACAGGATCTCATCTGGAGTTAATTAAGAGCAGAAATTGATGGAGAAACTCAGCATGTCTGAGAGCCACTGTTGAGAGAGAAAGCAGAGTAAATGTTTTGGAGAGGTGGAGCCAGAGACCAGAGAGAGAGGAAGACACAGTAGGTAAGACAGCATGTGAGGGCCAGTTTTGATGAAGGGTTTCGACCTGAAACATTGACTTTTCTGATCCTGAGAGGCTGTCTGACCTGCTGTGCCTTTCCAGCTCCACATCTATTGACTCTGACTTCCAGCATTTGCAGTCCTTACTGCCTCTGAGAGAGAAAGAGAGTTGGGCAGACAAAGTGATTTAGATTATTTTTTAGATTTAGATTTAGACTTTATTGTCATGTGTATTCACATACAGGGTACAGGAATACAGTGAAGAGAGTACAATGTTGCCATACACGGTGTCATCTTAGGTACAAAGTACCTCGGTGCAAGATCTTAGTTGCAGGAATGGAAAAATAAAAGAATAACTTAAAAAGTTCAGCAGTATGTCTTCTTAGTGCAAAAGTGGAAAAATAAAGAAACAGTTAATAAGTCAAACATTGCAGTCCTTTCTTAAGCCATAGGGCTGCACTCGCTCCAAGCTGGGCTCTCCCCAAGAGGGCTCCCTCTCCGCTACGCTGGGCATGCTTTCACCTGCACTGGGCTAGCACCCACCTGTGTTTGTCACCCACCATTGCCGCCAACTGACGCTGCTGATGTCCATCGGGCATGCCAGACATCAACGCCACTCACAACTCTTTGGACCTGACCGAAGCTGCCACCATCTTTCATCACTGTCACTGCCACCATCTTTCATCATCACCGCAGTGGCCATCTTTTAGCACTGCTGCTGCCATCTTTCATTACCACCATGACTGCCATCTTTCACCACTGCAGCCACCATCTTTCACCACCGCTGCCGCCATCTTTAACCACCACAGCCACCATCTTTCATTATCACCGTTGCTGCCATGTTTCATCACAGCTTATGCCATCCATGCCTGCCGTTGGCCCAAGCCATTGCCATGCTCCACTACCACGTTAGCTGCCTCGCTGCAGAGTTCTGCTCTGGTACCACTCTGGATATTGATGAAGCCATGATGCCGCTGACCACGACTGAGCTTGAAATACTAAAGGACTAAAAAGAAAGGAAAGAGATAAAGCGAGAAAAGAAGAAAACAGGTGAGCTCTCTGAGGAGCCCAACTCCATCCCCATCTTGAATGCGATAGCTCATGATAAGCCAAGGAAGTAGGAAAGCCAATAACAAGGATCATAAATCAGTGACAATAGGTTGGCTGTGCTGAAAGTAGCCCTCGTCTGCTTATCTGTCTTCCTCTCTCTCTCTCTCTCACACACACACTCTTTCTCTCTCTTTCTCTGTATTCTGTCTCCACGTAGCTGCTTACTCCTTTCCCCCTCTCCCCATACCACCTTTACTCAGCTACTATCTGTTCTGTAGGAGGGTCACTGGACTTCAAAACATTAACTCTGTTTCACTCACCACAGATGCTGCCAGACCTGCTGAGTTTCTGCAGCGATTTTGATTTTCGTTTCAGATTTCCGGCATCTGCAGTTCTTTGTTTTATCTCGTCCAAAGTATTGTGTACAGTTGTGGGTGCCACATTACAGGTAAGATCTGAAAGCATTGGAGAGAACGCAGGAACAGTTTTAAATTTTTTTTATCAGGCTCTGACCAGCCGGCTCAGAACCAGTCCCTAGACTTGCGGGATCAGGTTATGGGAATTGTTCCAGTGAAATGGGAGTAAAGATTGTCTGTGAGGCTGCCAAGAGAAAGCACTGCCCCACATCAATACTCAGTCATGGCTCTTCAATAATTAACGTGGTTTGGATTGTGATGATTAGTAGCTGCATGCAGTATTCTTCAGGGAATAATTTCAGTCCCCACCAATTGACTCGAGTATATATTAGTCTTCAGTAATTGATATCAACTTCCAACAATCCTCAGCAATTGATGTTTTGTAAATCAGCCCTCTTTAATTGATTAACACAAGCCTTGTGTTTTATTCATCGGATGTGTGTTGCCGGCAAGTTATTGCAAAATGAGGGAAGGCGATGGTGAGCCCTCTTCTTCAACCATTGCAGTTCCTGTGGTGTCGGCACACCCTCAGAGCTGTGGGGGGATGGACGTCCCAGCTACAGTGAAGGAATGATGACGTAGTTCCAATTCAGGATGGTGTCTGACTTGGATGGGAACTTTGCAGATGGTGGTGTTTCCGTGCACTTGCTGCCCTTGTTCTTTTGGACACTGACAGGATGTTGAGAGGTGCTCTTCCAGACAATGTGATGAGTTTCTTCAATGTTTCTAGGCAATGGTACAAGCTGCTACCACAGTGCGAGAGGGTCTACTGCCGCAGAACACTCAACTTTTTACCTTTTGTCGTTACTTGTCATTGTACCACAGAGCTAGTTAAGTGATTGGTTACTAGTAACTGCAAGGATGCTAATGGTGGAGGATTAGGTGAAGGTGGTAATGCTGTTGATTCGTAAGATTAACTTTTTTCTTGGAGATAGTCATTATCTGGCAGTTGTATGACATGGGTTTATTGCCACTTATCAACTCAAGACTGAATGTCGTCCATTTCATATTAGATATGGATGTGGTTTGTGTCTGCAGTTGAGACCCATGAAGGATATGGTGGCTCATTGGTTAGCACTGCACCAGGGTCCCAGGTTCGATTCCAGCCTCGGGTGACTGTCTGTGTGGATTTTGCACATTCTCCCTGTGTCTGTGTGGGTTTCCTCCCACAGTCCAAAGATGTGCACGTCAGGTGAATTGGCCATGGTAAATTGCCCATCGTGTTAGGTGCATTCGTCAGAGGGAAATAGGTCTGGGTGGGTTACTGTTCGGAGGGTCAGTGTGGACCTGTTGGGCCAAAGGGCCTGTTTCCACACTGTAGGGAATCTAATCTAATAATGGGTGCTAACCACAGTGCAATCATCAGCGAATGTCCCCAACTCTGACCTTATAATGGGGCAGGTTATTAATGCAGAATGTGGAAGATAGATGAGTCTCAGACACTACTTGAGGAATACTTCAGCATTTTCTTGGCATCTTCCAACAACTGCAACCTTCGTGCTAGCCATGGCTCCCACCAATGCCTGGCACTTATCAAGGGATGTCGCTAACCAAGTATCAGCCTCAGCCTGAATGTTTTCCAGATCTGGCTGCAAACAGACAGAGTTAGAAAGCGTGGTGCTGGAAAAGCACAGCAAGGCAGGCAGCATCCGAGAAACAGGAGAGTCGGCGTTTCAGGCATACACCCTCCATCAGGAATGTGGATGGGGAAGGGGGCTGAGAGATAAATAGGAGGATGAGGGTGGGGGTGGAGGTGGGGCAAGGTAGGTGGGAAGGCAATAGGTAGATGCAGGTGAAGGGTAATGGTAATAGGTCAGTGGGGAGGGTGAAGCAGGTAGGTGGGAAGGAAGATAGACAGGGAGGACAGGTCAAGAGGGTGGTGTCAAGTTGGAGGGTTGGATCTGGGATGAAGTAGGGGGAAGGGAGATTTGGAAACTAGTGAAATCGATGTTGATGCTAAGTGGTTGAAAGGTCCCAAGGCAGAAGATGAGGTGTTCTTCCTCCAGTTGGCTGGTGGCTTTGATTTGACAGTGGACGATGTCCTGATAATCCCTGAAATGCTCTGGAAGTTGGCGTCTTGTCTCCACAATTCCCGATGAAGGGCTTATGTTTGAAACATCAAGTTGCCCGCTCCCCGGATGCTTTTCCAGCACCACCCTTTTCGACCGTGATCCCCAGCATCTTCAGTCTTCACTTTCTCCCATCTTTGATTGTCCAAAACCAGCCACAGCCGGTGCAGCAGATCTTTGAGCTGATCCATTGGTTATCAAATAACTTGGTTCTGCCTATCACAGGCTGCTTCTGTGATTGATAATAGTGTGCACTGTGTTCTGTGACTAATGATTCTATACACTAGTTTTCTTTGATTGATATTATTGTACATTTCTTCTGCAATGGAGATCAGCAGGCTTTGTTTGTCAGTAATTGAAATTGATGTGAGGTGAATACCAGATGAAAGTGGTTCGACATCAACCTTCAAGAGCAATGATTGACATTAGTCCTTCGGGGTTGACATCAATGAGCTGAACCTTTTGTGATAAACTTCAACAGGTAACAGCCTACAAGCTGTCAGCAATTGGCATTAATCGGACTAGTCTCCACAGATAGACATCTTTAGGCACTAGGCTTTATTCAGTGACATTACCAAGCAGTGGTTGATTATTTCCACTGACAAAGAAGTTGGTATTGAGCTCCAGCTGCTAAGAACAGCCAGCAACAGACTGTTGTTAGACTGACATGTTCAGAACGAGAGATGTTAGGCTGCAAATAGCCCCAATGTTTTGAAGCATATGTTCATCAATGATTGCTGCTGCGGAGCCCAGGTGTTACAAAACGAGGACTTGCCAAGTAACCTCAGCTCCCGTGATCATCCATCAAAAACAAAATTATAGGTAACCTTTCGAGCTCAGGGCATAACAGACAATAATTCTGTCCTGAAAGCAAAAAGTGCTGAAGATCACAGTGGGTCAGGCAGCATCCATGGAGAGAGAGCAAGCTAATATTTCGAGACTTCAGAGCTGATGAAGGGCCATCTCGACTCAAAACATTAGCTCTCTCTCTCTCCATGGATACTGCTTGACCCAACGTGATCTCCAGCATTTTATTTTGGTTTTCAGTACAGATTCCAGCACCTGCAGTAAGTTCCTCCAACATTGGTTCTGTCCTGGTTGATGCTGACTGGCTCAATTTCAGTCAGGCCCTGATTGTGATGATGTTAACAGTGGACTCACTTCTCCACAGTAGAGAAAAGGGAAAAATTCAAAAGGAATTATCACTATGGATGTTTTTTTTTCTCAGAGACTGGATAAATATGAAATGCAAACTCAAAAGTCTTGTTTTCACATAGAGACTTTTACATCCATAAGGTGTAGCTGATGCGACTAAAGGCATATGAAGGGAGGTGAGGTAAATACATGTGGGATAAAAGAAAGCAGGCACATATTAATAGGGTGCAATAACTTTTATGTAGAATGTAAAACCTAGGTATGGATCTGTTGGGACAAATCACTCATTTAGATGGGCTTATTTTGACATTCCTTCTGTAATCCATACACCACTTTCATGATCCACTCACTGGATGTGGGCATCTCTGGCTAGGCCAGCATTTATTGCTCAGAGGGCAGTTAAGAGTCAACCATATTGCTATGGGTCTGGAGTCACATGTAGACCAGATCAGGTAAGGATGACAGACTTTCTTCCCTAAAGGATATTAATGAACCAGATGGATTTTTCTGACAATTGACAATGATGTCATGGTTATCAATAAACCCTTAATTCCAGCTTTATTATTGAATTCAAATTCTATCATCTGCCATGTTGGGAATTAGGGGAGGTGATGGCTGAATGGAATTATTGCTAGACTTATAATCCAGAGACCCTGATAACAACCTGGGGACCCAGGTTTGAATCCTGCCACAGCAGATAGTGGAATTTGAATTTATAAGTATGAGGAATTAAGAATCCAATGGTGACTGTGAATCCATTGTTGGTTATTGTAAAAACTCATCTAGTTCACTAATGTACTTTGGGGAAGGAAGCTATTATCTTTTCCCGGTCTGGCCTACATATGACCTCTAGATCCACAGCAATGTGATTGACTCTTATAAGCAATTAGGGATGGGCAATAAATGCTGGCCTAGTCAGTGACACCCTCATCCCATGAATAAAAAAAAACATTTGAATCTGGGTCCCCAGAATATTAGCTGAGCTTCTGGATTAATAATCTAGTGATAATACCAGTAGGACTTTGCCTCCCCATGTTTCCTAGTGTGATAGGATTATCCTATGAGAAGAGATTGACTATAAAACATAAGAGCAGAAATTAGGCCATTCAGCCCATCGATTCTGCTTCACTATACAATCATGGCTGATAAGTTTCTCAATTCCATTCTCCCATTTTCTCCTTATCTCCCTTGATCCCCTTAATACTCAAGGGCCAATCTGTCTCAGTCTTAAATTTACTCAGTGACCTGGCCTCCACAGCCTTCTGTGGAAATGAATTCCATCGATTCACGTATCTTTGGTTGAAGAGGTTTCTTCTTATCTCTGTTCTAAAAGGTTTCCATTTTACTCTAAGACTATATGCTTGGGTCCTTGTCTCTCCTACCAACGGAAGCATCTTCCCAACATCCATTCTGTCCAGACCATTCAGTATTCTATATGTTTCAGTTAGATCCCCCCCCGCACCATCCTTCTAAACTCCATCCAGTATAAACTCAGAGTCCGCAAACATTCCTCATATGTTAAGCTTTTCATTCCTGGACCATTCTTGTGAACTTCCTCTGAACACGCTCCGAGGCCACTACATCCTTCCTGAGATATTGGGCCCAAAACTATGCATAATACTCCAAATATGGCCTGAAATTTATAAAGCCTCAGAAGCACATCCCTGCTTTTATATTTAAGACCTCTTAATACAAATGCCATCATTGCATTTGCCTTCCTAACTACTGACCTGCAAGTTTACATTGAGAAAATCCTGAATGAGAACTCCCAAGTCTCTTTGCACTTCAGACTTCTGAATTGTTTCCCCATTTAGAAAATAGTCCATGCCTCTATTCTTCCTACCAAAGTGCATGACCTCACATTTTCCCACATTGTACTCCATCTGCCATATCTTTGCCCACTCTCCTAACCTGTCCAAATCCTTCGGCAGCCTCCTTGCCTCCTCAATGTTACTTGTCCCTCTAAATATCTCTATATCATCTGCAAACCAAGCAAGAATGCCCTCAGTTCCATCAGCTAGATCATTAATATATAAAGTGATACGTTGTGGTCCCGAGCCTTGCAGAACACAACTTGTCACCAGCTGCCATCCTGAGAAGGACCCTTTTATCCCCACTCTCTGATTTCTGTCAGACAGCCAAATACCTGGTACTTTGTCTCTGACACCATGGACCCTTACCTTACTCAGTAGCCTCCTGTGCAGTACCTTGTCAAAGGCCTTCTTGAAGTCCAGGTAGATAACATCCATTAGCTCTCCTTGGTCTAAGCTGCTCATTACTTCCTCAAAGAATTCGAGCAGATTTGTCAGACATGACCTCCCCTTGATGAAATCATACTAACTTTGCCCTATTTTACCATATATTTCCAAATATTCAGAAATCTTATCCTTCACAATGGATTCCAGGATGTTACCCATGACTGAGTTTAGGCTAATTGGTCTGTAATTTTCCATCTTTTACCTTACTCCCTTTTTTGATCAATGGTGCCACATTAGTGATTTTCCAGTCCTCTGGCACCCTCCCTGATTCTAGCGATTCCTGAAAGATCACCACTAACGCATTCATTATCTCTTCAGCTATCTCCCTTAGAACTCTGGGGTGTAGTCCCTCTGGTCCAGGTGATTTATCCACCTTCAGGCCATTCTATTTTACTAGCATCTTCTCCTTGGCAGTGGCCACCATACTCAGCTCTGCCCCCTCACTCTATTGAACTTTTGGGATATTACTCATGTCTACCACGGTGAAGATTGACTTAGTGTTATTATTCCATTCCTCAGCCATTTCCTTGTTCCCCACTACTATCTCTCCAGCGTCATTATCCAGCAGCCCAATGTCAATTTTGCCTCTCTTTTGCCCTTTATATATCTAAAGAAATTCTCACAGTCTTCCTTTATATTACTGGTTAACTTAGCCTCATACTTAATCTTCTCCCTCCTTATTTCTTCTTTTGTTGTCCTCTGTTGGTCTTTGTAAGCTTCTCAGTCCTCTGGTGTCCCACTATCCTTCGCCACATTATATGCTATCTCTTTAGATTTTATGCTATCCTTGACTTCCTTTAGTCAGCCATGGTTGTCTCTTCCTCCCTGGACAACACTTTTTTTTCCTTAGGTTGAACCTCTGCTGTGTCTCCTGAATTACTCCCAGAAATGCCTGCCACTGCTGTTCCACTATCTTTCCTGCTTGGCTCCTCTCCCAGTCAATTCTACCCAGCTCCTCCCTCATGAATCTGTAGATTAGCCCTTGTTTCCCTTGAATTGGAAGGATGAGTGGTCCTCTCGTCAAAGCAGGTAAAAACAATGACTGCAGATGGAAGGGCTTTTGCCCGAAACGTCGACTTTACTGCTCCTCAGATGCTGCCTAAACTGCTGTGTTTTTCCAGCACCACTCTAATCTAAACTCTCGTCAAAGCAAATTAGGTTCTGAGAGGGTGTAGCAGGATGGAGGGTAAGAGATCATGGCTCCTTGCTGAAGAGTTTAGAACTGAAGGTCATAGTCTCAAAATAAGGGGTCAATCTATCCTTCCAGTCTGGGATCCTTGGAATTCTCTTCTCCAAAGAATCACAGAGGCTATTAAGAACTTCCAGAACATGGGAGAGGTAGCACTCATCAGCGTTATCCTGTCAGAGATGAAATTCTCTTTACTGTTTGTCTTGATTGAGGAGAAATTCGATCCACTGAAAATAGTTTGGATGGACTGGAGAGAAAAAGATGTATCGAGTTGTCAGCAGTTTATCAACTATTATTGAATAAATGCAAATATAATATTTTATTGATTAAGAGTCCTGGGAGTTGTGGCTCAATCGACCTTTCCACCACAGATTCCCTCATTACTTAAATCGATTGACCACCATTTTCATACAAAGAGGCCTTAAGTTAGAGAATCAACTGCAGGCTTAATGGCTGTGGTTTTGACCATTTTAGAACATTCGTTCACTTCTTAGTCACTTATGGTTAATAAGCTTCTTGCAGTATAGAAAAATGCCCTCAAAAGCAGCTGCAGCAAATCCAGAATTCACCTTGTGCACAAGGGTCAGCACAAGTTCACAGTTAATTGAGGTGGATGCCTGAAATAGGATCTGGGTCCCTAAAAAAAATGTCAATGAGGCGGGTTAGAGAACTAATTAGACAAAGAGGTACCAGAAATCTGAAGCAAAAATCAGAAATTGCAGGCGACACTCAGCAAGTCTGGCAGCATTTGTGGAGAGAGAAATAGAGTCAACACTTCAAGTCCGGTGACTCTTCATCAGATGGACTCAGAACGTTAACGTTGTTTTCTCCCCACAGTTGCTGTCAGATCTGCTGAGTTTCTCCAGCATTTTCTGTTTTCGTCAGGGTGGAGACAATGCCTGTAGAATATCTGTGGAATTCACTACTCCAAAGTGAAGTGGATGCTGGGACAGTGAGTAAATTTAAGGAGGAATTAGGCAGATTTTTAATTGGTAATGGGTTGAAGGGATATGGGGAGAAGGCAGGAAATTGGGGGTGAGGAGCATATCAGCCATGCTCAATGGTGGAGCAGACTCAATGGGCCGAATGGCCTAATTCTGCTCCTGTATCAAATGAACCTATGAACTTATAATACCTGTTTTCAGAACTGAGTCATAGGATTGCACTAAACCTACATTGACACAGCAGGGCAAGGATTACCTAAATGCACAGAATCATCGGCACCTTTTCAAATACATAAATGATGGACACATGCAGCAAATCAGTTGGGGATGGATGACTTAACATGTTGCAGTTTTCTTGATGGTCGAAGAGATTGGTTGTACAAAATTCCCAGTGTTTATTCAGTAGAGAAGAGTTTGTTCACAAGAAATCTGAGAAACAAATCAACAACGTTTATTCAGGGTAAGGGTAACTTGCTGTGTAATGGGAGAGATTAGCTACTTCTTCATTGGGATAGAACTTGCTCACTGGATACCTGTCCAGTGTCAGTGTTTATTCTGATTAAGGGTTACTTCTTTATAGTTTTTCTGAGATCTTGTTTTTTTTAGGTTCGGAACTATTCATTATATGCCTGTAGAAAGTCACTGTTATTTCCTCAGCAGGATGAGCATTACTCAGTACGATCAATGTTTATTTAGCAATGTAAGGTAAGGGTTACTTACTGGGTGCCTGCATAGAATCAAATGCTGAGATTTTGCATTTAGCAGTGAACCAAGTGAACTCACTGCTGACCTCAGCATGCTCATTAAGATCTGGTGATCTCTGTGGAGTGAGCTCCCCCTTTCTGACGTCAGTTTAATTCTCGTGATAAATTATGGGGTTCAACAGGTGGAAACCAATCAACTCAAAGAATTCACCCTCACAGCAATCCAGGGGGGGTCAAGGCTAATTAAAAATGTTCCCTTTTAGTTTATAGTTTATGAGCATTTAATTAAAATAAATAATCAAAGACTTTCAAATCAAGCTATGTTTTCATGACTCAAAACAAAATGGCGAATTTTTATTCACTGTGGGAAAAAAAGTCATTAAACAAATGAAAGATTCAGAGTCAGTGAGAGTATTGAACAATAGTTATGAAGGTAAAAACTCAGTCACAATTTATTCAGCTTAAATCTGATGAAGCAGGGGCCTAATAGTATTACCACAAGACAATGAATCCAGAATCTCAGCCCATATTCTGGATACTTGAGTTTAACTCCTGTGGTGGCAAATGGTGGAATTTGAAATCAATAAAAATGAATTTGGAATTAAGAATCTAATGAAGACCATGATCATCATAAAACAAAATCTGATTCACTAATGGCCATTAGGGAAGGAAACTGCCGTCCTTACCTGGTCTGGTCTATGTGTGACTCCAGACTCACAGCAATTTGGTAGCTCTTACCTGCCCTATGGGCAATAAATGCTGGCCTAACCAGAAATGCCTACATCCCATGAGTGAATTTTAAAAAATAAGTTTCTCTGGTGATTTTACAGTAAGAAATAGGATAAGAGTGGGAATTCCCCAGATATTAACATTTGGCAGCAAAATAAAAAAAACATCAATGGGAAACTGCAATGCATGATCAAGAGAAACATAGAATGACTGGCAACTTCCCAACTTAAGTGTAACTTTGCATGTGTCTGAACACCCTAAGTTAGTGTCAGAATCAGGAGAATAATGATGGTGAACACTGACATCTTTTGCAGTCATTATTACCACAGCAAATTCAGGGCCGATGTTTATTTTGGGTGCACAGGTCCAGAGTCCTTCTTATTTGACAGGGCAGAAGTAGATAGAGTGACTGGCTTGGCAAATCAAATATTAGTCTCAAGTAACAATTTACTCCAAATGGATAAATATCTTGCTAGAGATTTGACATTATTTTGAGGAGCTGGAGCTCAAAACATTATTAAACCAAATCCAGTGAATAGACAAGCCGTGTGGGAAACAAATTTGTCACAGAAATGTTATCTAAATTGTTATTTTACAGCACAGAAAGCCAATATTGTTTGTAATTTAGGAGAATTATATTTACCTGCTCGTGGAACAAAGGAAAGCTACAGACTTTATAAACTCGCAAAATGAACCTGAGGGATAAATAGAAAAAGAATCTGACAACATTGTCTCACATAATTGGGATTTGTGTTTTCATTTGCTCCTGCTTCTCTTATTTTGTGATTTCTCACCCTTCTTATGCTTTGTATATTATATTTTATGCAAACAGTATTTGCATTTCTTTCGCCCCTTTCACTATCTCAGGATATCCCATTTAAATAGTGTTGGAATGAACGGGTGACAAGGATTCTATTTTCTCTCCATGAACTAATGACCAGCAAATCCATTTTTGTGATGCCAGGTAAATTTTGATAAAGAGAACTGCCCAACCTTTCTTCAAAATGGGACCTTTTCCGTCTATCTGAGATCTCACTTTCCATTTAATCTGAAAGGTGCTGTCTCCAACCACATAGCACTCCTGTGGTACTGCACTAGAAGTGTCACACACTGTAATATGTCTTAGGGTAGAGTTTTACCAATAAGCCAGCATTGGGGATGGGAGCAGAGCATTGAATTGAGGATGGTGGAGGGGCAGTAAAATCATGGTGAGCTGGGCATTTGGATCCCTGATCATTTTCTGCCATTAGGGACTAATTGAGGCAGACAAGCAATGTAATTTTACCAGGCATGATAATCCCTGCTGATTTCATCACTGGACAAGTGAAATTACAGACTGAAATCTGACTTGCTAGATCAGATTTTGGTCAAAACTTAATGTGGTAGTCTCTCACTGAAACATAAACACACAGTGCTGCAGATTTGGTTGAAACAATAAAACAGAAGTTGATTAATCAAAAGAAATGAAGATAAAATAGAACCAACCAAACTATATATACATAATATAAAGTGAGAGATTTCAAAATGCAAGACAAATTATAATTGTATCTATTCCAACCAACTCCGTCCCTCAGGAGAAACTATTCTTACATCTAAACCCAATCAGATCTTTTGCTTTGTGCTAATGCTAATGCACACTGTTATGATTTGATTAGATTCTCTACAACATGGAAACAGGCCCTTCAGCCCAACAAGTTCACACCGACCCTCCGAAGAGTAACCCACCCAGACCCATTTCCCTCTGACTAATACACCTAATACTGTGGACAGTTTAACATGGCCAGTTGACATGACCTGCACATCTTTGGACTGTGGGAGGAAACCAGAGGAAACCCACACAGACACGGGGAGAATGTGCAAACTCCACAAAGACAGTCGCCCGAGGCTGGTATCAAACCTGGGACCCTGGTGCTGTGAGGCAGCAGTGCTAACCTCAGAGCCACCATGCTGTTATGTTTCTGTGGTGGACGGTTTTATGTCAAAGCAGAACTTGGTACCCTGCCCTCTTGCAAGAGGCCGGTTTGGCAACAAGGGTTCTTGAACCAGTGTTGTGGTAGGAACTCTATCACCTTCTCACCTCTGCCCCAGTTAAGACTGGTATAGGAAGGAACACAGATGGTCTTCCTAATCCCATCACCCACTGAGGCCCACAAGTTGGTAATTAATGCCAGCTTGATGGTTTAATGCCACATGGAAAGTCCAAGACCCAAACCATAGATACTCAGTCTTCTGGGGCATTGACACAGGGTCACTCATTCATAGGCATACAGTGCCCGATTGGAAAGAGAGAGGTTGCCTTCTGACAACCACCAGCATCTCCCTCCCCTTCTTCTATGGCTTTTCTACCAAACTCCGCTCCCTCTCCCGTTCTCAGCAATCTCCAACCCACCATCCTCTCACTCACTCATTCATCCGGGTTCCTGAGTGATATCTGGCAGGTGCATTACCAGCAGCAGTCACTGCTCCTGTGGTGGTGCTGCTGAGCAATGCAAGGCTGCCAGCCAATGGATTGGCTGCTTGCTGTCAGGTGATGGAATTTGGGCTTCGAGCTTAGGGAAGATCTGGTACTACCCAGTAAAGTTCCTGACTGGTAGCTAATTTGACAGACTTTTCCAAACATAGGCAATGAGGGTGATTCACCATGACTCCAGCCTAAAGCAAGACCCATCATACAAGGTAAGTTCTGCCCGCAAGGTTAATGAAAGTGAGAACTGAAGATGACACATCAAGAAGAACAACCTTTGAACAAGACACAAAGAAACATATTCCTTTAACCTACAAAATTAAAGGATTGGCAAGTGGAGACATAAGGACAGAGAAGGAAGATGCATTAAACAGGGAAAATCAATGTGAAATATCAAGTATGTACAGAAGGATAAAAGAGATGGAGAAACAGTTGTGATTGAGAGAGACAGAAAAGGAAGAGAATGGACATTTAAGGTATAAAAGTAGATTTTGATATTTTTATAGTCTCTCATAAAAATTCAAAAGCTGGAAATATGGGATTCCTTGTTCACTATCAGTATCAGCATTTGACTGGCAGCAGTTAATACTCAACTTGTCACCAATGGGGTATTAATGTTAGTAATTCTGTCTCAGCGATAGCATGCTTATCTCACACCTTGGAGGCTCTTATACCAAAGTGGTAATGCCCCTATCTCTGAGCCAATAGTCCTAGCTTTAGAACAAAGCCCACCAAGCCTGCACTAATATATGAAACCTTTCTAAACTAAAACACCTTTGCCTCTAGGCAATTTGTAGCTCTCTATTCCCTGCTTATTCACGGTTCTTAAAAAAAATCTATTTATTTATTTATCCGTTTATCTATTTATTTATTTATTTCAAGATGCCCCTTAAATGTCTCTGTTGTATCTGTCTCCACCACCTGCTCTTCCTCTGGCAGCACATCCCAGTCACTTATCACCCACCCTGTGTGTAAAAAAAAAACCTGCCTCTCACATTTCCTTTCAAAGTGTCCCCTTTTACCTTAAGCCTATGTCCCCTAGTAATTGAAATTCCTACCCTGACAAAAAGACTCTCAATATCTAAGTTATTTATGCCTCTTATAATTTTGCAAATGTCTACCTGGTTGGCCCTCAGCCTCAAATATTCAAGCGAAAACAAAACAAGTTTGTCCAATCTCTCTTCAAAGCTAATATCCTCCAAGTAAGGCAACAGCCTGGTAAATGATTTCTGTCCCCTCTGCAAAGCTTCCACATCCTTCTGGTAGTGTGGCAACCAGAGCTGAGCACAATATTGCAAATGAGGCCTAATTAAAGTTCTACACAGTTGCAACATGACTTGCCAATTTTTATACTCTATGCCCTGACCAATGAAGGTAGATGAGCAGGAGGCTGGAAGAACACAGCAAGCCAGGCAGCATCAGGAGGTAGAGAAGTCAACGTTTCTGAAGAAGGGTCACACCCAAAACATTGACTTCTCTACCCACTGGTGCTGCCTGGCTCGCTGTGTACTTCCAGCCTCCTGCTTGTCTACCATGGATTGCAGCATCTGCAGGTTTTTTAGCTCCGACCATTGAAGCCAAGCATGCCATATGCCTTCTTGACTACCTTATAAACTTGTGTCGCCATTTTCAGGGAACTATGGACCTCTATGCCTAGATCCCTCTGTATAATTCTTCTAAGAGTTCTGCCATTTGCTTTATACTTTAAGTCTCACCTGCTTCAGAGATGTGGAATAGTGTTTATAAGTAGTTTGATTAAGATAATATCTATCTCATGCCTCTCTTGAAAATCTATCTCCTTCATGCTTTTCATTGCATTTTAATGCATTAATAGTGGGTACTGCAGCATAACTGAAAAAAATATCTTTTGGAGATCTGGATTGAAGTGCACAACTGCCCCTTGCTACATTATTTTTTTTCTGTCTCTCTGAGAGGACTGAGAGTCTGTGGGAATTACCTTCTTCAAAGGGCAGTGGCTGTTGAATTTTAAGTATTTTTAAGGCAGCGGTAGATAGATTATTGATTACCAAAAGGATGAAAGATTTATCAGGGACACACAGGGATAGAGAGGTAAGGTTAAGATCAGATTAGCTGTGATCTTGCAGAATGACAGAAGAGGTTCGAAGAGCTGAGTAATCTCCTAATTCACCTCTCATGCATGTTCTTCACAAATAATAGCGAGAACCATTAGCCTCCCTCTTATTTCAATAACAAAATTTGGCTACAGTATCAAAATAGATTTAACATGTAAAAATCCGGGTGTTTGTGGTACAAATATATACATTTGTCCCCATTATAGTTTGCATTTTGCTATATTATCTTTGTAAGGGTTCAGACTGCGTGGTTTACCCTCCAGGGCTGCTCTGGACTCATTACGGACTGGACACGACTGAGAGCAGAAAATGGGAGAAGAGCCATAATATTGTTTCAGCTTTTCTTAGCAACTTTGAACATCTTTTGACAGAGTTTTGAATATTTCCAGCTGGTAAAAGGGCAATTTATTGATAACCAAGAATGGCCTAATGAGCTCCTTAAGGATAGACATGTTGGATGATCAACAGCAAGTGTGGGGAGGCTTGGGACATTTTCTGGTCATGTGATGTTGTCCAGGAATACTTCCAATCAGCATTGGCAAGCTGGCATTGAAAGTTGATGATGGTTAATAATAGGTAATGATGATCAGAGACAGAATGCAATCGAGGGTCATTAGACTAATTCCTCAGATGGCAAAGTTGGCTTATCAGGAGTTTTTGAGTGAGCTGGGCTTCCTTTCTCGAGAGTTTTGAACAATGGAATTCATTGAAGTGTTCAAAATTCATAAATGGCACAACAGGAAAGGATGTTTTGCCTGACTGGTGAGTCCCGCACCAGACAGCACAGCCACGGAGCATGTGGTCGACCTTTTTAAGTCTGAGAAGCAGAGGAATTTCTTCACTGCAAATTTTTAACCCTATGCTACCATGAAGGACCATGGAATCTCAGTAACTGAGCACATTCAAGACAGGGAATGAAAGATTTCTGGCTTATGATTTAACCAGGATTTCAGGATACTGTGGGAAAATCAGCCATGATCCAATTAAAGAGCATAGCAGGTCTAATGGCTGAATGGCCTCTCCTTGTTTGTACACTCCTCAAGACAAATTATTATTGGTGGGAAATTTAGTCATTGAACATCAGGCAAAATATGTATTTTGATAATTAGAATATAAATTCCTCCAGCACAGCAGATAGTTGACAGAAACATAACCCATATTGTTTTAAAGAATGTATGTGATTATCATTTCTGAATAAATTTAAAATTTACAATGACTTTGCCACCTATGCTTATCCAATTAGACTCCTGCCTTCAGCTTCAACATGTTATTTTACATGTTTTTACTTCACTGAAGGGAAGCGTGTTCAGAATTACTAGTAGTTTGAGCTAGTTACAGGTTATAGCATTCGGCAGTTACCGATAATAGGACTTTGGTAGTTAGAGATGATAGTCTTTAGTACTTATGGATGATAGTGGTTGGTAGTTGGAGGTGGTGGTGTCTTATTATGAGTTAGAGATAGTATTATTTTATTCATAATTAGAGATGACAGTGCATTGGTAGTTAGAGGTGATAGTCTTTGATGACATAGAAATGTAGAAATTAGGAGTAGGCTGTTTGGCCCTTCAAGCCTACTTTACCTTTCAATATGATCATGGCTTATTCTTTATCTCAATTCCATACTCCTACTTTCTCCCCACATCCCATGATGCCTTTAAAATCTAAAAATGTATCTACCCACCTCTTGAATAAATTCAGTGACCTGACCTCCACAACTCTCTGTGCCAGGGAATTCCACACATGCATTACTTTTTAAATGAAGAAATCTTTCCTCATCTCAGTCTTAAATGGTGTACTCTGTATCCCGAGACTGTGAGTTCTGGTCCTATACTCCCCACCCCGGGGAAACATCCTGTCTGCGTCTCATCCTTCCAATCCTGTTAGAATTTTATACTTTTCAGTTAGATCCCCTCCCATTCTTCTAAAGTCCAGTGAATAACCAAGCTCTCCACATAGGGCAGTCCTATCATTACCAGAATCAGCCAAAGGTCCTTTCTTAGCGAGGGACATCAAAACTGCCCACAATACTCTAGATGTGGTTGCACCAAGGCCCTGTATGACTGCAGTAAACAGCCTTCCTTCTGAACTCAAATCCTCTTGCAATGAGGACCAATCTACCGTTTGCCTTCCAAATTGTTGGTTGTACCTACCTGTCGACTTTCATTGACTGGTGTATAAGGACACCCAGATCACTTTGCATATTCATTTTTCCCACTATATCACAATTCAAATAATGTTTTGCATTTATATTTTCACACTGAAGAGCATATCTTTACATTTAGCCATGTTGTTCTGCAATTTCTATGTGTTTGCCCATTCACTCAACTTGTCTGAATCACCTTGAAACCATCTTGTGTCTTCCTCATAGCTCACAATCACCATTTGTGTCATAAGTAAGCTTGGAAATATTGAATTTGATTCCTTCCCGAAGTTGTTTCTATATATCATAAACTGATCCTTACAGTACCCTATGAGGCATTGCACACCACTTGAAAAAAATACAGTTTTTTTTCATTCTGTTTTCTGTCTGTCAACCAATTCTTGATCCATGTTGCTATATTACCCCTGACCCCATAGGCTTTAAATTTCCACACTAACCACTTATGAGGGATTTTTATCAAAAGCTTTCTTTAGGCTCAAATATATCACATTTACTAGATTTATTTTGTCTATTTAAAAAAAGTCCAGTAACTAATTAAGCATTATTTACCTTGCTTCCACTGCTGGCTTTGTCTAATCCCATAAGTGCTTTCCAAGCATTATCACAGCTCTTAAAATAGACCCTAGCACCTACTATCGATATTAAGCTATCTGTTCTTTTTAAATACTGAGTTAGATTTGCAATGTTCCAACCTGTTGGAACTGCACTAGAACTGATTGAATTTTGGAAGAATTATTAACACTTAGAGACAATAATGTCTAACAGTCAGAAGTGACAGGGAAAATTATTGCAATCCTACTAGACAATAGGGCTGTTCTCTCATTAGAAAGAGATGACTGATAGTGGTGTAACCTGAGGGTTACTGTGCCTCAAGTGAGGGGAGAGGTTGAGAAGGAGATCTTCATAACAGCCATAGCTAGTGCAGGAATTGAATCTGTACTGTTGGCATCACAAACCAGCTGTCCAGCCAGCTGAGCTAACTGACCCCCATTAGAAATGTCAGGGCTTTTTTTCAGAGATGGGGTTCAAATGTTTCTTCACATGCTTCTGTTTGTATCAACATAGACTAATATTCGTGTTCTGTCAACATTCACATGTGTAGCGCCAGCTAAACTAGGCATGACCTGCTCAGCTGGTCATCCTAGTAATGAAAAGCACAGAAATGGGATGTATCTCAAGGTGAATCTTTTGATAGGGCTGGAATTATTTCCATTGGCATTTTCTATTCAGGAATTGTCCTTGTGAAGAAAGATTGTTGATACGTTATCTTGAAAACATATGGTCTTTGCACTTTATGTGGTTGTTGACCTCATACTTGTCATTGCCAAAGGGCACCAGATACTTGTTTCTATAAATTCCCACCAGTACAATCCAAGTTTTACTGAACATGCTCAGTCTGTTTTTTGCCTTTTATCATGATTTCTATTTCAAGTCTTTGATCTAGATGTGTTGCTGGCTTATTCCATGTACTGATTCAGGAAGAATCGTGCTGTACATCTTTAGGTCTCATTTTCTGTATTCATTCATGGGATATGGGCCTCACTGGCTGGCCAGCATTTATTGCCTGTCCCTAGTTGCCCTCGAGAAGGTGGTAGTGAGCTGTCTTCTTGGACTACTGCAGTCCATGTGTTATAGACTGACCCACATAGAGGGTAGGGAGGGAGTCCTAGTATTTTGACCCAGAGACACAGAAGGAATGGAGATTAGTTTCCAAGTCAGTTGGATGGGAATTTGTAGGTAGTGGTGTTCCCATACACCTGCTGCCTTTGCTCTTTTAGATGGAAGTGATTGTGGATGATCCAGTGTAAGGTGAATTTCCATTGTGCATCTTGTACATGATACACTGTTACTACTGAGCATCAGCAGTGGAGGGACTGAATGTTTATCAATATTCTGTCAGTCAAGTAGGCTGTTTTGACATGGATGGTGCCAAGTTCCTTGAGCTGCACTCATCCAGGCAAGTGGGGAGGGATTCCATCACACTCTTGACCTGTGCCTTGTAGATGGTAGACAGATTTTGGGGATTCAGAGAATGAGTTACTCACTGCAGAATTCATAGCTTCTGATCTGTTCTTGTATTTATATGTCTACTCCAGTTTAATTTCTGAACAATGGTAACCCCCAGAATGTTGATAGTGGGGATTCAGTGATTATCGCTCCATTGAATATCAAAGGGGCAACAGTTAGATTTTTTTTGGGAGACAATCATTGTTTGGCACTTCTGTGACATGAATGTTACCAGCCAACCTAGATATTGTCAGGGATCTTATATACATTTAGACATGGGTGACTTCAGTATCTGAGAAGGTAGAAATAGTGCTGAACATCATTAATGAACATTCCCCTGTTTTTGATTTTCTGATGGAGTGAAAATCATTCATGAAAGAACTGAAAATGGTTGGGTCTTGGACGCTACTGTCAGGAATTCCTATACAGACATCCTGGAGCTGCGATGACTGACCAAAGCCACAACCATCTTCTTTTATATAAGGTATGACTCCAATCAGTTTGCTGGGGATCCTCAACATCACACTCAGTCAAATGTAGCTTTGATGTCAAGGACAGTCAAAATCAACTCTTGATTTGGAGGTGTGGTGTTGGACTGGGGCGGACAAAATTAAAAATCACACAACACAGGTTATAGTCCAACAGGTTTATTTGGAAATACTAGCCTTTGGAGTGCTGCTGCCTCATCACGTGGTCCAAGTACCTGATGAAGGAGTGGCGCTCTGAAAGCTAGTCCTTCCAAATAACCCTGTTGGACTATAACCTATATTGTGTGATTTTTAACAATATCAACTCACCTCTGAAAATTCAACCTCTACAATTTCAATCTTAGTTAAATAAAGAACCCACACATAGCTCGCATCCCAGACTGGCTGAACAAGTACTTGGTAAGTAATCATTTTGATAATTTTATTGTAATCCCAAATGTTCTTCCTGAGAATTCCAGGAACCCTGTTTGTTTCAGATGTTGTAGACTGAATGTAGGAACTATCTTAAAGATTGTTTCTAAAGTGAATCCCCCAGGTCTGTTTGTATAGCCATCTGCTTAAAGAGCCAAGAACTGTCAGCTGGTGGAACCTGCATGGACATCTCAGTCACAACCCTCCTCTGGCTCCTCTGCTCCAAGGAAAGCAACCCAAGTCTGTCCAATCTCTCTTCACAAGTAAAGCTCTCCAGGCCAGGCAACATCCTGGTAAATCTTTTCTGTACCCTTTCCAGTGCTATCACATCCCTGCTATATTGTGGATTTCAGAACTGCACACAACACAATACAATACAATGTTCTTGTAATTAGAAGCACTGGTGGTTGTCAAGGACTTTACATGTTTAAATAAAGAGTGACTCCGTGATGGGTTAGTGGTCGCTATGGAGTTATTTTAGCAGTGATTTGGTGGTGAAAGGTGACAACTCTTAGTTGTGGGTTTGAGATACTTGTGATTTGTCGGTCATAATAAAATTGGTGTTTGCTCGGTTTTGTGTTAATACCTTGTTGCTGCTTCAAGACTCTCTGACAGGGGAGAAATGATCTTTTTTTGACATGTAGAATCTGGTGGAAGTGAAACCTGTTGATCTTGTATTTGTTGACATGCACAAAAATTTATTCTAAAGAGTCAGGTGGGTCAGCTGATTAAAAGTGATGGTTATTAACTTGCTTCCTTTAATCAGTCTGTCAGTGCACCAAGTGAACAGCTCATTACCGTTACTCAAATATGTCCCTTTTCTTCTCCCAGGAGTTAGGAAGAGCGCTTTCATTGATTTCTTTTTGTTCTCTCCTGTCTTGGAGGTTTTGTGTGGTGTTAACACCATTTTTCATCACTTGTGCCAACTAATTGGTCATTCTTCACGTCTGAACCAAATTCACAAACTTGGACAGATTATTCAGTTCTGTGGGGATTAAATCTGAAAGTTCCCCTCAGCTAAAATTCACTCTCCGACGATAGTGATTACAGCTGTGGTGATTTACCGAGCTCAGAATTGCTCATCCAATTACAATGAGCCAATTACTGTCTCAGCCAAGATCCGTCAGCTTGGCATACACCAGTCCCTGAAACAGAGGTGTTATTGTCAAATGAATCAATGCATCCAAGTTGTAAAAATAGTCATTTGGTAGTACAGAACTTGAGTTATGCTGTAAAAAGACACATTTTGTTGAAGCTTTTCATCTAGTGCTCATCAGGACTTTTCACAAGAATGTCAATTCAAGGGAAAACCAACATTTATGCTGGATGAGCTAAGAATGCTGTTTGTTTGGCAAGTGGACTTTTATTGGTAGAAGTATTGCCATGGAGGGTGGACCAGTTCATGCTGACGACAGATGAGTGATGAATGTCTGTGCCAGCTGTACCGGTCGTATGTCCGAAATATATTTTATATCAAATCTGGTGTCCCTTTGGCTGTTCAGAACAAACAAAATACTGACTGTATCCAATGAGTCACTGTTGTGGAACTTCTGACACAGCGTCCAATGTCAATATGATTCTGCAATTGTATTTTTTTTTGGATGATCTTGATTGTATGAGGCGTTAGGTTAATATTCAGTTTAGGATTGTCAGTCAGGCTCATAGTGTGACACACCTGTCCCCTGGAAGCTACATATATTAATATACAGTTTATTTTTCAAGACAGAAAGGTCAGGTACTGCACTTGTTTTAACTCAACAAATTAGGTGACATCCATTGACAAGCCCATTTCTCAGTGCTAATTAGTATCGGCCCGCCTCATTTAAAACTTAAATGAGGCATGGATGTTAACTGTCATTCAACATTAGTGGGTGCAGTCTCCATGACAACATCTCTATCAATCAGAGTTCACCTGCCAACCAATCAGCACTCTCCTCTCATCCAGTATAAATGTTGGTTTTCTACTTCATTAACATGTGTCTTTTTTTCAGTAATACACTTAACTTTCAGAATTCTGTTCCTTTGATGAACTTGGTGACATGAATCTCATTTGATATTGGCACAACTGCTCCACCTTTTGTGTCAAGGAGGTGCACAGTCAGTTCTTCTGTAACATGCTGTTTGCATTCTTGTGCAATCCTAGGTTATAGAAAAACCGCGCTTTAAAGTGTTGGTGATGTCATCACGTTACGGCCAACCTACATTTTAAAAGTTTGCGTTGTAGAAACAACGTCCCCAATCCGTCAATTGTGTTACAGTGACTTTACATTGATGAAACAGCAGAATGACCTCTACACAACAGAAGTTTGTAACACCTTAACATTGAAATAAAAGGTACTGTTTGTAATAATTCTATTTATTTATACAGCTCAGATATAGGAAGAAAGAAACAGAATAAACACAGGAACTAATGTAACATCAAATGTAATAACATAAGAGGGAATGTAGGACCACAAGTAGACCATTCAACAGTTTGAACTTGATTGACTTTTCAGTTAAATCATTGCTGAGCTGTATCACTTTCAGTACCTTGGTTCTGCAAACTTTAATATCACTACCCAACTAAAAAAAAATTGAGTTTTGAAATTTTCAAATGGCTTAATCATTTCAGCTTTCTGGGAGAGAGAGAGTTCCAGATTTTCACTACACTTTCTAATAAAAATTGTTTCTGAATGATAGAATTTTAAAGACATAAGCATTTGTAATATCTCCCCCATTGCTAACGCAGTCTATTTCTTTCTATATCTTCAGTGCCTACCTACACCAAATGGATAGTAGTGAGTTCAAGAAGGGAACTCACAACCATCTCCTGAAAGGCAACATGGGACGGGCAATAAATGTGACAGTGATGCTCACATTCACTAGATAACCTTTTTTTAATTTAAAAATAGCCCCCGCAGCCAGATCCATGCTCAATAGAACGTCAGACTATTCTCAACAGCACTTCTCTTGGAGTTATGATTTGTATTGATGGTTAAGGGACAAGAGAGAAGATGATTCACAGCACAGTTGCTAAACCTTTTTGATGAGTTGGGGAAGCACCAGCCTAGACATCCCATCCTGATCACTGCCTGATGTCTGAAGATTACAGTTATGTGGGACGAAGACTAAATCAGCCTTGAATTAGTCATTGAGAAAGTGAAAGCACACGGAATTGAAATAAACTTGGTGAGATGGATCAAAAACTGGTTTCATAATGGGATACAAAGGGTATTAGTAGAAAGCTTTTGAGTGACTCCAGTGGTGTATCACAAAGATCAATACTGGGACCCTTATTGTTTGTTACATGCCTAAATGATACAGATGAAAATTTCAGGAGGAATATTAAACAAGATGACACCAAGATTGGTAGGGTGAAGAATAGTGAAGAAGATGGTTATTAAGTTGCAGGAAGGTATACATAGTTTGGTCAGATGGGCAGAGCAATGGCAGATGGTATTTAACCCTGATGAGTAGGAGGTCATGCACTTTGGAAGAAGAAACAAGATGGAGTATTCAATGAATGGCAAGACATCGGATAGCTCAGAGGATAGATCTTCGGTTAATTATTCACAGATCCCTGAATTCGACTGAGCATGAGAATAGGATAGTTAGGTAGGGATATGGGACTCTTGCTTTCATCAGTCTTAAAGTATTAAAGCATGGAGGTAATGTTAGGGTTGTACAGAGCATTGGTGAGGCTACAGATGGAGTGCCGCATGCAGTTCTGGTCACCTCATGACAAGAAAGACATGACAGCACGAGAGGGGGTGCAGAGGAGGTTCACCAGGGTGTTGATGGTATGGAGAAATTGAGCTATGAAGAAAGACGAGATTGTTTTCTTTAGAGCAGAGAAGACTGAGGGGGACATAACTGAGATGTAAAAGATTATGAGAGGTATGGACAGGATGAATAGAAACCAGCTGTTCCCCTTGGTTGAGGGGTCAATCATATTTTTGGGTAAGGGGCAGGAAATTCAGAAAGGATTCGAGAAAAACCCTTTTTTGTCTGGGAAGGTGGACAGAAACATCCCACAGCCCAAGGATGTGCAGGTTATATATAGATTATATTACTTACAGTGTGGAAGCAGGCCCTTCAGCCCAACAAGTCCACACCAACCCTCCAAAGAGCAACCCACCCAGACCCATTCCCCTACACCTAACACTATGGGCAATTTAGCATGGCCAATTCACCGAATCTACACATTTTTTGGACTGTGGGAGGAAACTGGAGCACCTGAAGGAAACGCACACAGACACGGGGAGAATGTGCAAACTCCACACAGACAGTTGCCTGAGGTAGGAATTGAACCCGGGTCTCTGGCTCTGTGAGGCAGTAGTGCCAACCACTGTGCCACCGTGCTGCCCTAAATTAGCCATGCAAAATTGCTCCTTAGTATCCAAGGATGTGCAGGCTAGGTGGATTAGCCATGAGAAATACAGGAATAGGGTGGGGAGGTGGGTCTAACGAGGATGATCTTTGGAGGGGTCAGTGTGGACTTGATGGGCCAAATGGTCTGTTTCCCCATTGTAGGATTCTAGGATATTCCAGGTATATAAACTGCATATTTGAATATTCATCTTGTTAAGAAAATGAAGGGGAATTTGCTAGCAAAGTAATTGTTTGAGGTGTAGTCACTCTTATGAACTAGCCTTGCAAACTCCTCGCAAACAGCAATATGATAATACTCTTATAATTTGTTGTTAGTGACGTTGATTAAGAAGAAATATAGGTCAGGGCAACTGGGATAATTCACTTGCTTGTGATCGTTTAACCAGGGGAGATAGACAGGACCTTGGTCAATGCCATCTCCCTCAGCACTCAGTGCAGCATCAACTTCAATTTTTGTGCTCAATCTCTAGCCTCGGACCTGAACACAGATCCACACAATTCAGGAGAGAGTGAGCCACCAACTGAGAGATTGCTGAGATCTTCAGCATTTGCAGTCTTGATGTATTCCATAAAATATTCAGGAACTGAGCAGCTCTCTCCTTCGGGTCATTCTTCAGCTACTTTGCTGCTTTCAGCTACCTGTCTGTCACGTGTTGCTTCTTGCCAACATGTCCTTGTAACATCAGTTAGGCACTGAGTTACAGAAAGGAAATTGGAATTGAGAGTGATTAATACAAATTTAAAGCCGTGGGTCACTCTTCGTCTGGTGAATAAAGTAACTTAGCTGCTTGATAAAAGTTGACAGTTCCTTCAAAGCTACAGTGGGATATATCAAAGGCTTACACAGTCATTGTATCATGCAATGATTGAGCACAAAAGGAGTCCATTCAGCTCATCAGGGTCTTTGGTGGAACAATTCAAATAATCACACTTTCCTGATCTTTCCCCAATGTCTTGTATTTCTTTTCCATTAGATATTTATCAAAATGTGTTTTGTTCTCCACCCCACCAATACTCCACCCCATTCAGACACAGTAACCTAGATGACACAACTCACCAAATTATAAAACATACTTTATTTTTTTTCCAGTCAATTGTGTCTTTGGTTACTGATCCTGTTGCCAGTAGAAAGTCTTCTCTCGATATTCACTGTATCAAAAGCATTCATCATTTTAAACACCTCTATCGAAATTTTTAAACTTCTCTGCTTCTGAGGTGAATGACCCCAGCTTCTGGAATCTCTCTACATAGTGAAATCATCCATCACCATCATTCTCATTAATCTTTTGTGCACTGCCCTCAAGGTATTGAAATCCTGCGTAAACTGTGATACCTAGAATTGACTCCTGCAGCTGAGATCCATCCACTGGTGTACAAAGTTACAGCTAAATTTCCTTACTTTTATATTGTAATTTTGCCTAGTGAAGATAAGGGTCGAGAATGTGATGCTGGAAAAGCACAGCAGGTCAGGCAACATCCGAGCAGCAGGAGAATCAACGTTTCGGGTATAAGCCCTTCATTACGACTTATGCTCGAAACATTGATTCTCTTGCTCTTCGGATGCTGCCTGACCTGCTGTGCTTTTCCAGCACCATGCTCTCAACTCTGATCTCCAGCATCTGCAGTATTCACTTTCTCCTAATGAAAGTGAGGGCTCCATATGGTTTTGTTTCAAATGCTGATTCATGGGATAAAGTTGTTGACTTATCAAGAATAGACAAACAGGTTAGGCCTTTAGTCGTAAGGATTTAACATAATGAGGGATGACCTTATTGAAACATGCAAGATTCTGAGTGGACTTGACAGGGAAGATGTTAAGAAGATGTTTCTATTAGTTGCGGTGGATCTTGAACGAGGGGAAATAGTTATTGAGAAAAATAACATTCACTTAGAACTAAGATTGGAAGGAATTTCTTTTCCTAGAGGTCTTTGAATGTCTGGAATTCTCTATTCCAGAGAGTTTATTAGATTAGATTCCCTACAGTGTGGAAACAGGCCCTTCAGCCCATCAAGTCCACACCGGCCCTCCAAAAGGTAACTCATCCAGACCCATTTCCCTCTAACTAATGCAACTAACACTGTGGGCAATTTAGCACGGCCAATTCACCTCGCCTGTACATCTTTGGATTGTGGGAGAAAACCAGAGCACTCAAAGGAAACCCGCATAGCAACAGGGAGACTGTGCAATGGCTGGAATCGAACCCAGGACCCTGGTGGTGTAAGGCAGCAATGCTAACCACTGAGCCACCAAGTTGTGGAAGCTAGATCAGTTGAAATATTTAAAGAGGAGGGACATAGACTTTTTTTTGACATATCAGGGAGTTGACAGCTACACTGAACTGGCACGAAAGAGGAGTTTAATTCAGGCATCATAACAAACTGAAGGAGGTTATCCAAAAATAAAAGTAAAATCCTGCAGATGCTGGAAATATGAAACAAAAAAGGGGTGAAGAACCCAGCAGCTCTGGAAGGATCTATTGAGTAAAAAACAAAGCGAACGCTTTGAGTTCAGTGTAACTCTTCTTCGGCATTGATTTCCAGTTTCACAACTTTCAGTTTTCTGGCCATAGCCACCTCCTCTTCACCTCTATACACCTGATCTCCATCAGGTTGGTCAGAAGGTACCCACTTCTTCCATGAAAAGTGATCTGAACACACGTTCTGAAGAAGGGACTTTGGGACAGAAATGCTAACTCTGTTTCCCTCTCCACAGATGCTGCTAGACCCTCTGGGTTTTTCCAGCAATGATGATTTTGGTTCTGAACCCTCCTTACCAATTATCACTTCACTTTGCTGAGCTGCTTCTCACTTTGACCAACTTCTCCGTTAACCCTTCTCAATTTTTCCATGATAAAGCTGGGTTGCAGCTACGCCTGTCCCTTTGTAGTGTATGTGGAACATTCCTTCTTCTGATTCTACTCTAGCCACCCACCTATGGCTCTTCCTCTGATACATCAATGACATTGTTACTTGCTGCTCTTGTCCAGAATTGGAAAAGTTCATCAGTTTTCTTTCAATTTCCATCTTCTCTCACCTCCACATGGTCCATCTTTGACTCTTTATTTCTCTTCATCGAGCTCACCATTTCCAAATCTTGGAGAAGGCCGGTCACCAGTGTCCATTACAAACTCACCAAGTCCCAGAGTAACCTTGAATGACACCTTCACACCCTGCGTCCGCCAAGGATTGTATTCCATTTTCCCAATTTAAAAGAAAAGTTCTGAAGAAACATCCAATCATCCTTGAAGCATTAACTGTTTTTCTCTCTCCCAAGGGGCTGAGTTTCTCCAGCACTTACCTTTGGTTGTGCCTCCTGATAGTCTCAAATGGGTTTCAGATTGGTGAGATGTGTGAGAGAAACCATTACGGGCTCATAGATGACCTCGGTCTGAAGCACAATTCTCATTATGTGTTGTGAAAGTATCTTTTTGACTAAACTGGCATGGAGTTATCTATCCTATAGAGGCAAGTCAAAGTAAGTTTTATCTATAATAATGTGTCAGAGAATGACTTACACATCAAATAATTTACAGGATATACAGTGCAGAAACAGAGATTCAGGCCAACCTGTTCATGTTGATCGAAGTCCAGAAGGTAGTGGGGACCCCACTATTATCCTCATTCCTGGTTTATTGCCAGCCCCACTCCCATTACCAATGAGCATGTGTGTCAATGTGGACTTGTTGGGCCAAATGGTCTGTTTCCACACTGTAGGGATTTAAATTTTTAAAAAAGCAAAGTTGAATCTTACTTATTTTTGGGTCAGCCCACATTGTGTTGAGTATTTTTGGAGAGATTTTCATTGACAGGCCAAGATGCCTTTCGAATTGAATTGAACTGTTTATTGTCACTTGTATTTTACAGTGAATTTTACAGCAAAGTACATGGAAAAGCATTGCCACAATCCAGAGCCATTTTGAATAGTTTAAGAGTAAAACTAAAAGAGTTCTATCTATCTTCATCCCGCTGCCTCAGCCATCAGCCCCGAATACTCAACTGGCTCACCAATGACACCCACACCTCCAACCTCTCCTCCATCGCCTCGCTGTTGCCTGTGCCAGGCATGTCAATGTCGGAGCTGCCATTTTTTAGGTGCCATCTCTTTACTGCTGGCCCACCGCTGCACCATATTTTCCCAAACTCATCACATGAACTACCCACGCTGTCCCTAAGGTATACCTCATGTCCAATTTTGGCCTCATCTCAACACTAACCCTCCTCCCCCCGCCCCCCCCCCCCAACACACACACACCCCTGCTAACCCAAGCCATTCCCAGAACAACCCGCCAGTTAGCAGATATCCCAGGATTCCACAGCCTCCCTTGCACCTGTGCCATCTTTAAAAGCCCATTGCGCACTGGACTGAACACTGTCAAGACACCGTTCTGCCCCGGACCAGGAAGACAGGGTGAAATTGCATCCCACTGAGTGAGTAAAGTCCTGGAGATCCTGGATGGGGATAGGATACTCAGATAAGATGTCCACTTCCCCCATGACCAGTAGTGGACGTGACAACACTAGACAATGCTACGAGGACATTGCAGCCTCAGTCCTCTATAGCAAGAAGGTTAATAACTTTCTACATGCTTTTAGCATAGGTGCCACCATATTCTCTCTGCTATCTCACACTCACTCTATCTCTCTACACACCTCCCATGAAGGCTCATGCTCTATCACTCTCATTATTGTCTGCAACATCTTGCCTCACTCACTCTCACCCACCCTGACCTTGTACATGCTCAGAGCTGCCTACTCAGCTCAGGGCATCACCCCACCAAGCACCAAAAGTAACAGCAGTGCCACCCGCACTGATCTCCCTTTTTTACATGTCTCTCTCTCTCTCTCTCTCTCTCTCTCACCCTCTCTCCTTTCAGGAGGGAAGCAGCATCCAAGAGGGCAGAAAAAGTTGAGATGCAAGGTGGGTTATTCAGCTCTTTGTCCCTTTTAAGTGGAGACCATCCTGAATCCAACCAGCCCAAGTGGCAGACTGACTGTGTCCAAGCCTCTGGACTGGTATCGGAGGCTGCCCTTGACTTACTATACTGAAAAGATCTGACTGATGGCTGTCCCTTTTGAGGACTGCTGAGCATCATGGTAATGTTCCTTCTGTTGTGTCCGTGCTAAACGGCAAGACAAGACAGAAGTATTTTGAACGTTGTATCTTTGACTGAGGGATGATAGCATAAATTGACAAGGCAAGGCAGGGATGCTGTGAGCATCCAGATGGAGTGAACAGTTAGCAAAGAGCTTGGAGGTACAGTCTATTCCAGTCCATGAGTTGGGTGTTTGGGTCCCTGAGTACAGTGCCCTTACTGTAATGTTACAATGAGAGTAGCTGGTGCAGCCTGAGGTATAACATTGAAGTGCAGAAGCATCCTCTAAGTGATTCAGGGTTGTGCTGAGAGTTCTTAGAGGTTGGCACATGTCAGATGTCAATGTCTGTGGAGGTGGAGTGTTTGCCTATTGAACATGCCCTGAGATATTGGTGACCAACATGGAGGTCACTCAGCAAGAGGTGAGCTAGATTCACCAGGTACCCTCTTTGGTTTCTCAATTGAGGTTTGCCAACATTGAACTTACTTGGGAGTTTGGTAAGACAGAAAGCTGAGGTGAGTTGGGCAATCAATGAGACTTTTGACAAGCACTAATCCCCCTTAACAGGCAACTCACCCCTGCCGAGTGAGCATCTCCCCCGGCCAGTACTGAAAGAAACAAAAGAGGCGCTCCTAATGTTGCGATAGGTCTTGCAAGACGTCCCCTGTGATTCTGCCACAAATCTCACCATAACCCACATTGCTCAGATTCCTCTAAGATTCTGATCACTGTATCTTTCACGGGATTCAGGGCAAATGCTTCATAATACTGATAAAACACTGGTAAGCAGGTTTGGATGCCAAGTCTGCAACAATCAAACCATGCTTGGGTAGTGGATATATCAAACTAGGTCCTCAGTAAACTTCCTCTTCTACTTAATGGAGTGTGGTGCTTTTGCTAAATCATCTTCTTATTTTACAATGCGCCAAGCCCTGGGGATAATCAGAGGCTAAATATAGTTCCATTTCAACTTCATTCTCCTTCATCCTTCCCGGATCCACATGTCAGGCTGTGATTTTATGATTCATTTCTGTCTCACAAGAGAGACTGACAGCTCGGTGGCTAAAGATCTTTCTGGAACTTTTAATTTTTTTTATTACTCTGTCAGAAGGCTTAAAATTGCAATGGAAACATGACATTTACCAGCGAAAGAGAGAGCCAGAGATGACAGTTAATTAACCTTTCGTGTGCCCTCACTCCAGTATCATTTGGGTTTTTGTAGCAGTTTAAATCCTTCCAGATCCATCCTCTTTCATAATGTCTCAGGGCTTTGGACTGCTGTGTCTACCAATTACAACTAAGGCTTCCTACAATCATTATTATGATATCATCTGTTTAATTTTTTGTTTGGTTCTTTCATGGGCTTTGGCCATTGCTGGCTGGGCCAACATTTATTGCCCATTCGTAAATGCCCTCTAGAAGGTGGTAATGAGCTGCCTTCTCATAGAGTCATACAGCAAGGAAACAAACCTTTCGGCCTAAACCAGTCCATGCTGAACATAATCCCAAACTAAACTGGTCCCACCTGCCTGCTCCTGGCTCAGATCTCTTTAAGGCAAAAGTGAGGACTGCAGATGCTGAAGGGCTTTTGCCTGAAACGTCGATTTTCCTGCTCTTCGGATGCTGCCTGACCTGCTGTGCTTTTCCAGCACCACTCTAATATTGACCCATATCCCTTTAAACCTTTCCTATTCACTTGGTTGTTTCCTTTGTTCCTGGTGGTGGAATATAAATAAAGATTTACACACTTGTTGTTTTCACCGTGTGCGATACCTGCACACACATGACATGGGTGTTGGGGACAAATAAGCACGACTGCAGAAAAACAAAGGAAAAAAACTTTCCTAATCATGCACTTACCTGAATATCTTCTAAACGCTGCAATTGTGCCCACACCCACCACTTTCTCAGGAAGTTCATTCCACACGCAAATCATCCTCTGTGCAAAAATTTGCCCCTCGTGACTTTTTAAAATTTTTCTCCTCTCACCTTAAAAATATGCCCCTCGTCCTGAAATCCCCAGTGCTTAAGTTAAATGTTTAATGGGGTCAAGGTGGGGGGAGAGTGCACCATCACAGTAATAAAAAAAAGGCAAAGAAATGGACACCAATTGCCTTCACGAAAAGGTATTCGCAGTGTTGCATTGTCCGCACTCTCATCCTCATGATGGAAGGTTGTACGTTTCAGACCAACTTCAGAATGGAACTTTGTCTAACATTCTCAGTACAGTGCCAAGCACAAGTTGTGATTTTGGATGAGATATTAAACCGAAGACAAGTTTTATAGGAACATAGAAGAGTAGATATTTTGGCCCATCAAGCCTGGTCTGCCACCCAATGAGATCATGGCTGACCTGTGTTCCAATACCATAGGTAGGAGCCCAGAATTCGAGGGCATAGGTTTAGGGTGAGAGGAGAGAGATATAAAAGTGACCTAAGGGGCAACCTTTTCAGAGGGTGGTGCGTGTATGGAACGAGCTGCCAGAGGAAGGTGGAGGTGGGAACAGTTACAGCATTTTAAAGACACCTGGATGGGAACATGAATCGGAAGGGGTCAGAGAGATATGGGCCAAAAGCTGGCAAATGGGACTAAGTGAGATTGGGATGACTGGTTGATATGGGAAAATTAGATTTAAAGGTCTGTTTCAGTGCTGCATGATTCTATGACTATGACAAAATAAAAACCAAAAGAATTGCAGATGCTGTTTAAATCAGAAACAAAACCGGAAATTGCTGGAAAAGCTCAGCAGGTGAACCCAAAACGTTAACTCTGATTTCTTTCCACAGACGCTGCCAGACCTGCTGAACTTTTCCAGCAATATCTGTTTTTAGCATAGTCTTTTTTAACTCATTGATCAATAACCCAGAAGTATGGCCAATTCTCCCATCAGGCATTTTTAAATGTTCCCCACAATACCACATTACAACTATGACTATCTGCCTTTGGCCCATATCCCGTAACTACATTGCTTGACAAAAACAAAACCTGTCTCAGATTTAAAATTAACAACTGATCTAGCATCGGTTGTCATGTGTGGAAGAGAGCTCCAAACATCTACCGCCCTCTGTGTGTATAAGCTTCTTACCATCTCTGCTGAAAATTCTGGCACTAATTTTTTTGACTATACCTCCCAGTTGAAGAATCTTGAACCAGTGGAAATAGCTTATCTTTATCTACCCTGTTAATATCTTGAAGATTTCAATCAGATTACACTTTAACATTCTAAAAACTAGAGAAAACATGCCTAGTTTGAATAATCTTTCATCATACCTTAATGCTTGAAGTCCAAGTGCATTCTTGTAAACCTACATTGTATTCCCTCCAAGGCCAATACCTCCTTCTCAGATCTGCTCACAGTGCTCTAAGTGCAATCTAACCAGGGTTTTGTACAGCTCCTGCATATCTTCTGCAGGGACTGAAAGTCACAATGGCACTGTTCCACTGAAGAGCAGGGGAATTACCCTTGATGATTGGGTCACTATTCATCTCTCAGCCAACATCACTCAAATGAAAGGCAAATATCTTTCCTTTAACACGTGACTGAGGGGCAGGATGTACACGTATTTGGAAAGGCAAGGACTGATTAGGGAGAGTCAACATGGCTTTGTATGTGGGAAATCATGTCTCACAAATTTGATTGAATTTTTTGAAGAAGTAACAAAGAGGATTGATGAGGGCAGAACGGTAGATGTGATCTATGTGGACTTCAGTAAGGCATTCAACAAGGTTCCCCATGGGAACTGATTAGCAAGGTGACATCTCATGGAATACAGAGAGAACTAGCCATTTGGATACAGAACTGGCTCAAAGGTAGAAGACAGAGGATGGTGGTAGAGGGCTGTTTTTTAGACTGGAGGCCTGTGACCAGTGGAGTGCCACAAGGATCCATTACTTTTTGTCATTTACATAAATGATTTGGATGCGAGCATAAGAGGTACAGTTAGTAAATTTGCAGAAGACACCAAAGTTGGAGGTGTAGTGGAGAGCAAAGAGGGTTACCTCAGATTACGACAGGATCTTGACCAGATGGGCCAATGGGCTGAGAAGTGGCAGATGGGGGTTAATTCAAATAAATGTAAGGTCCTACATTTTGGGAAAGCAAATCATAGCAGGACTTATACACTTAATGGTAAGGTCCTAGGGAGTGTTGCTGAACAAAGAGACCTTGGAGTGCAGGTTCATAGCTCCTTGAAAGTGGAGTCTCAGGTAGATAGGATAGTGAAGAAGGTGTTTGGTATGCTTTCCTTTATTGGTCAGAGTATTGAGTACAGGAGTTGGGAGGTCATGTTGTGGCTGTACAGGACATTGGTTAGGTCACTGTTGGAATATTGTGTGTGATTCTGGCCTCCTTTCTGTCAGAAAGATGCTGTGAAACCTGAAAGGGTTCAGAAAAGATTTACAAGGATGTTGCCAGGGTTGGTGATTTGAGCTATAGGGAGAGGCTGAACAGGCTGGGGCTGTTTTCCCTGGAGCGTCGGAGGTTGTGGGGTGACCTTATAGAGATTTACAAAATCATGAGTGGCATGGATAGGATAAATCGGCCAAGTCTTTTCCCTGGGGTCGGGGAGTCCAGAACTAGAGGGCATAGGTTTAGGGTGAGAGAGGAAAGATATAAAAGAAACCTAAGGGCAACTTTTTCACGCAGAGTGTGGTATGTGTATGGAATGCGTTGCCAGAGGAAGTGGTGGAGGCTGGTACAATTGCAACATTTAAAAGGCATTTGGATGGTCATATGAATAGGAAGTGTTTGGAGGGATATGGGCCAGATGCTGACAGGTGGGACTAGATTGTTAAAAATCGCACAACACCAGGTTATAGTCCAACAGGTTTAAATGGAAGCACTAGCTTTTGGAGCACTGCTCCTTCATCAGGTGGTTGTGGAGGACACAATTGTAAGGCACAGAATTTATAGCAAAAATTTACAGTGTGATGTAACTGAAATTATACATTGAAAAATACCTTGAATGTCTGTTGAGTCTTTCATCTGTTAGACTACTATGATAGTTTCACTTCTTTCACATGTAAATCACAAAACCTTTTTTTAAAAGTTGCATTCTCAGGTTAATTGTAATAATTGGTGTTAGCTAGACAATATGTTGAAGGTGTTAGCCCCCTGTGTTCTCTGTCTATGACATAATGTTTAGATTGATTCTAATCTAAATAGTGAGATAACAGAGTTTTACATGAATGCATGCAGTTTTTGAGGAAAGTACAATGTAACTCTGAAAGTACTTTTTAGATTAGAATCAATCTAAACATTATGTCATAGACAGAGAACACAGGGGGCTAACACCTTCAACATATTGTCTAGTTAACACCCATTGTTACAATTAACCTGAGAATGCAACTTTAAAAAAAAAGGTTTTGTGATTTACATATGAAAGAAGTGAAACTATCATGGTATTCGAACAGATGAAAGACTCAACAGATAATCAAGGTATTTTTCAATGTATAATTTCAGTTACATCACACTGTAAATTTTTGCTATAAATTCTGTGCCTTACAATTGTGTCCTCCACAACCACCTGGTGAAGGAGCGGCGCTCTGAAAACTAGTGCTTCCAATTAAACCTGTTGGACTATAACCTGGTGTTGTGTGATTTTTAACTTTGTACACCCCAGTCCAACACCGCCATCTCCAAATCGGGATTAGATTGGTTTGGGGATATCTGGTCGGCATGTACAGGTTGGACCAATGGTCTGTTTCCATGCTGTACAACTCTATGACTCTGTGACTCTATGACTGTTTGTAGTTATCTTCTGAATGCAAATTGGCATTCCTGTTTCCTACATTTACAGCAGTTACAGCTATTTCAATTTGTTTCATTGGCTGAAAACCAACGTTGGAGTTTATGAATTGCAGTTTATAATTTGGAAATTCTTTCTGTCTTACTTTCTTAAACGAAAGTATCTGTGGTCAGAACACTGGATGACCAATGGAGATTATGGGTCAGAGTTTCATCTTTGAGATGGGAATCACAGGGTTGGCCATCTTTCGAGCTCTCAATCCCACTTCCTCCCAGCAGTGCATGATGAAAATATTTTCAAGGTGGGCGTCAGCTGAATTTAGGGCTACCACTTCCAGAAGCAGGTCAGATGAAGACATAGAAGTGGGTAAATTCTGAGGCAGTTAGATTCAGAAGCGCACCACTGTTTACTTGGTTCAGTTTTGTAGATGGGCGTGAGACCTTCAATCCCTTGTACCATCCTCCTTGTCCCCCACAAACCCCTCCTCATCACTACATCCATCTGATTCCATGCCCTCTAAACTCCCTTCATAACTTCCATGCTTATAATGCCCCCCTCACCTCCAATCCCTCTTACCCACTATAAACTTTTGTACAGAAATCTTGAAGCATTGGAACATCTTTAAAATATTCACAAAACTGTCAAAATAAATCAACAGTCAATCCAAACACTTCAAATGAACATACTTACATTAAGTAGTCATAAGTTGTCAAGCTAAACAAATTCACAGTCCTCTTGACAGCTGTCAAGCTAAACAAACTCATAGTCCCATTGACAGCTGTATAAACAATCCTTGCTGAGCTGAATCCATTGGTGAGGTTTTGGAATCAACCATGCACTTATAATGAGATCCTATTGTGCACTGTGTCAACAAAATTTCTAGAGTTGAATGGAATAAAGCCTTTAAAATTATTGAACAAACACGGCCATCTGTTCAAGCTATAAAGCAGCAAATCTAATGCCTGAACTTTCAATCAAGAAATCTCAACCATTTGTTTGAGTTTGAATGCAGTGAAAGAGATATCTGATCTGTCATTCTATGAAATGTAGAAATCAAAGGGACAATTAGAGTCAAATTTTCCAATGCAGAAGAGCACTTTATCCCAAGGACAATGTACTCTACTGCATCTGAAGACTTTTCCAATTATCAATTTTTTGGCAACTGAATGGTCACTTTTAAAAGATTATTTTATTCCTTATCTTGCAAGGTTAGCCTTATATTAATGTTTCTCCTTGTAAACCACAAATGTTCTTGCAGGGCTGACAGAGCTCCACATTCTTGCAAATCCTGGCCTGATCATGGCTTCTTTTGATGTCCTGGGATTGTCTAATTGTGTGCAATTCAATATATGCAATTAATTTGTAAATAGTAGCAAATGTAAATGCATTAGTCACATATCATTGCATCTCCCTTTCAAATAGGATGCTCAACTCTGACAAGGCCCACACTTTTCAATGGATATGAAAGATGCAAAAGCATTGATTGGAAAAATAACCAGGGAAATCTGTGTGACATCCTGATCAATATTGATCCCTTAAGCAGCAACCACCACCACTACCTTCAAATGTCCACCCCCTTCCCTCCCAAAACAAATGCAAGTGGGTCTGGCTATTTTTGCTCTAGCTCCTTATGGGACCTTGCAGTTTGCAGCCTGGCTCTTTAGTTTCCTGTTCTGGTATAGTGAGATCATTCTGAGGATGGAAAGAGAAGTGAGTTTGTCATCATGCCAGTGAACTCGAAACTGTATCAACAATTTATGTATAAGTTGACAAAAGCATTTCTAGACCCTTGCTGGATGGGACCTCATTCTGCAAATGTCCGACTATTAGCATATTAGTACTTAACCATTATTATGCAAATTTATAATTAAACCTTATTCTTTTCTTCCTACTTCAAGATAAGAATATTTTGATAGACTTCTGACTTTCATTTTCATTTTCATAAGCTTAGGCTTAGGGAAGTTTCTGACACTTATTATCGAGCTGTTGTAAACTTATGGAAGTCATCCATGATTCTATGTCCCATTTCTTGTTCCACACAAGAGCCTTTTACCGAGTACCTTGTGTTGACAGACATTTCTTTAAATTCAATTGTGGAATGTGGGCATTGCTGGCTGGACCCAGCAATTATTGCCCATCCCTAGTTGCCCTTGAGAAGGTGGTGGTTAGCTGCCTTCTTGAACTGCTTGCTGGGAGTTGACCCATAATGCATTTAGGGAAGGAATTGCTAAACTGACTTGTGGCTGAACAAAGCCTCAATTTGATAAAATTTCCATCTTTACTTTCACCTTCCTCTATAGTCATGCCCCTCCCTAATTTATCCAGCCCACAACATTCCACCAATTCTAGCCTCCTGAACATGTCCAATGTTAATTACTCCATCATTGCTGCTTGCACACTCAGCTACAGAAACCCAGAACTCTGGCATTCCCTCCCTAAAAATCTGTCCCTCGACTTCATCTTTTCAAAGTACCGTCTGTCAGGTCAACTGCCTTAAAGTTGCTGAGTGTTTAATATTATCGTTTTGCAGGATTTGGTATGTTTTACAAAAGGGTTTGACCCGAAACTTTGACTTCTCCACCTCCTGATGCTGCCTGGCTTGCTCTGTTCCTCCAGCCTCCTGCCTGTCTACCCTTGGATTCCAGCATCTGCAGCATTTTCTTGTCTCTTAAGAAATGAAGTAGCACAGTCAAATGAACTCACCTGAAAGGATTCGGAGAGTAGGCGACCACATGCACTTTGCGAAGCTTTACATTTGCATAGTTCCTTTTCCCCATTGTGTTTGAAGCATGTAGGCCATTGTTGGAACCCTGCAGCGACAGAGTGTACCAAGGTGACCTTCCCACTGTAATGTGTGGCTGGTGGAGAGTTTTCGCACATTGGCATGGAATGGTCCCAGCTCCCCTTGTCAGTACGACCTGTTAATTACTTTATGAATATTCAAATCATCTAGCTCTCCCAAAGAGCATTTAGAACTTTTTTTTTACATTCTGTCTGCTTTCATTATTATTCCAATCTTTCCATCTCTACTGGGTCCCTCAGCTCTATTTACAGAAACATACTGCATGTCAGGTGCGTTATTACTCATTCAACATTCATTTGAAGTCATTGCTAATGTGTCCAGACAATTTCCATATCCCACCCTCGCTTTACCCCACCCCATTCCCTTACCATTCCTGAGCTATTTGCAAACAGTATCGTTCACCTCTCAGAGTCAACAATGTATCAGACATTTGCAGTGTCCTTGAACTTTTAGCATAACAAGAAGCTTTTGGCTTTAATGCAGAAAGAACCTCATTCTGAGGTTCACCGATAGAGGTTTTAAATTGGTAGGAAATACAAATATTCTGAATTGCTCTTGAATCGTACAGCACCAGTTCACTCTCCACATAATTATCACTTCATGTATATCCATTTGCCATGATCTCAGTTCAGACTAGTACTTTTCAAATATCAAAACCAAGAAATGATGCCATGGTTTAAATAAAATGGAAAAATTAAAAAGTATAAATACTAATAAATATCCTTTATCTTAAGTGGGCAGTTATGATGAAGATATTAAAAGAACTAAAATTCAGTTATTTCTCATCTAAATCAAATTCCTTAAAGCGAAAGCAAACACAGCAAATGCAAGAGATTCTCAACAGGTCTGGCAGCAGAGTCAGAAATGGAGTTAACACTTTGAGTCCAGTACGACTCTTTGCAGAACTTAAATAAAATGTCCTTTGTCAAGTCAATACAATGTGAATGATATTATAAAACGTTTAAAAGAAAGTCAGTACATTACTTGATATTTTTCTAAAATATGGATTATTGTACTTTTATTTAAATAGAGCTACAAATCACATGATTTGCAAGTTGGCCAAAAGTTCTGTCAGTGAAATTGCAAAAGGTGAAGCGAGACAGATTACCATTGAGGAATTGTTTACCTAGTATCTACATGGACACTGTCAACATCGGAGCAAAGGGAAAGCATAAATCCTCTGTCTTTGTGTCTGGACCAGAAACAAAAGAGGTATATTGAAACTCATTATACCTGCAGTGGAGTGAACTGCAATTGTATATTCTAAAGTAGTTGATGGATTTTAAATTTCTCTTAGAAAGACTCTTGTCAACCAAAAGACTCTTGTAACCTTCCCTGATAGAGTTATCAAAACCAACAGCGGGTCAGATAGAGTGGATAAGAAGAAATTGTTCCCATTCATAATAGGAACAAAATTGAGGGGACATTGATTTACAATGATTTGTGAAAAGATCAAACTTAGTGTGAGGAAAGAGACATTTGCAAACAGTAAGCAGTCAGGGTTTGGAAATGAGTTGGAGGCAGGTTCAATTAGATTTCTTTACAGGCCCTTCGGCCCAACAAGTCCACACCGACCCGCCGAAGTGCAAACCATCTATACCCCTACATTTACCCCTTACCTAACACTACGGGCAATTTAGCATGGCCAATTCACCTGACCTGCACATCTTTGGACTGTGGGAGGAAACCGGAGCACCCAGAGGAAACCCACGCAGACACGGGGAGAATGTGCAAACTCCACACAGTCAGTTGCCTGAGGCGGGAATTGAACTCGGGTCTCTGGCGCTGTGAGGCAGCAGTGCTAACCACTGTGCCACCATGCTGGCCAACTGAGACAGTTCTGAAAGCATTGAATGTTTTTTTGGGTAGAAATAATTTGCTAGTATCTGGTGAAAAAACAGATTTGCACTGACTAACGATATTCAAGTGAAGAGCCGGTGTGGACATGATGGGCTGAATTCTCTCCTTCTGCATCATAACACTTCATTTATTCAGTGATCCTGATCAGCTCTTCTGCCTTTTGGAGAGCTTTAATTGTATAATTCCTGAATCAATCTGCTTTGAACATTCAAATAAATCGTGGGGGAGGCAATGGTCTAGTGGTACTCTCATCAGACAATTAATCCAGGTTATGCCCTGGAACCCAGATTCAAATCCTGCCATAGCAGATGGTAGAATTTAAATCCAATGAGAATCTGGATTTAAAGTCTCATGATGCCCATGAAATTGTTGTCCATTGCCCGTGAAGTTAGGAAATCTGCAGTGGTTACAAGGTCTAGCCTACAGGTGGCTCCAGACCCACAGCAATATGGTTGACACTTAACTGTCCTCTGGGCAATTAGGAATGGGCAATAAATGCTGGTCTAGCTCAGTGTTGTCCTCAGCTTGTAGAGGAATGCAACAAAGTTTGATTGCACCATGTAAGAAATCACCAGGATCTAGGCTAACAGCTCAGTCAGCATAACCTGTAAGCCTCTTCAAAACCTGATTCCAGAAAGATTCTTGCCTCCATCTTGAAACCAAAATGTTTCCATGCTGGTGGGCATCACGTTGTTATCATCTCCAGCTTTGAAAGAACTTGACTGTGGCCCCCTCAATCCTCTTGAACTTTAACTTGTGAGTGAAGGAACCCGTATACTGCATGCTGATATCAAATTATTGGTTTTAATATTCATTGATGCAGAGACCTCTTTTCCTGTCTGTTACTTGTACACGTGTGTGTGTGTGTTTCATAAAATCCTAGAATCATACAGTACAAAGGAGGCCCTTTGGCCCATTGATTCTGTACCACAGACTGTTGTGAAGACTGCTCTAGGCACGAGCATGTGTATAAATTACACTCCTGTATTGAGACTTCCATTTTCCTCTGCCAAATCATTCCTTTCAATCAACTCCTGAAATCCTATTGTTTTAAAGTTCCCTTTCAACGCAGGGCATTAACACTTCAAGTCAGAATACTCTTGGTTCAAATATTCTTCAGTTCTAGAGTTTTGCTTCTCATGCTCTCCTTCTTAACTTAGCTAAGGAATCACAATTGACAACAAACATTGGTAAGCTTGGTTTGTAGGCCACCAAGCAGTAGTGCGAATGTAAAGGCAGAAACAAGGTGCTGAAGCACATTCAAGCCAGCCATCAAGACATTGAGACGATTCTAAGGAAGGCAAAATGAGTGTGGCCTAGCCAAAATTCTGTACAGGTCGAACATAACCTCCTTGCTCTTATAAATCTGTGCCACAACTGAAGAAAGCTGATGTTCCCAATGCCTTCTGAGTTATCCTAGGCCCTGGCACCTTCAGGGATCTGTGGACCCCAAACTCTATCTGATCCTCTGAGCTTCTTAGTATCCTACTATGCTTTGAGTACTCCCTTAACTTGTTACTTCTTCCAAAATGCATCCTTTCACACTTTTCAGGGTTAAATTCCACCTGATACTCGTCTGCCCATCTGACCAATCCGTCTATATCCTCCTGTAACCTAACAACTTATTCCTCACTGTCAACCATCCAGCCAATCTTTGTGTTGTCCACAAACTTCCTTATTTTCACTCCATATTACCTTCAGTATCATTTATATCACCAACAATAAGGGACCCAGCCCTGATCCTTGTGGTATGCCATTGAACACTGGATTTCAGCCACACAAACAGCTTTTTACCAGCACCCGCTGTCTCCTACCACAAAGCCAATTTTGGGTCCAACTTGCCAAACTACCCCATAAGCTTTTACCTTCTTTATTAGTGTCCCATATGGGATCTTGTCAAAGGCTTTGCTAAAATCCATATACTACCCTCATCTACACACCTGGTTCCTGCTTCGAAAACTCAATCAAATTTATTCGGAATGACCTCCCTCTGACAAAGCCGTGCTGACTATTCCTGATCTAACCTTGCCTCTCGAAGTGGAGATTAAATCTCTCTTCCAGAAATTCCTTCAACAGTTTCTTTACCTCTGATGTGAGACTTATTGGTCTGTGATTCCCTGGTCTATTCCAACCATCTTTCATGAAAAGTGGAATCACATGAGCTGTCCTCCAGTCCTCGGGCATCTCCCCTGTGGCTGTCAAGGTATTAAAAATTTGGGTCAAGATTAGAGTGGTGCTGGAAAAGCACAGCAGGTCAGGCAGTATCCGTGGAGCAGGAAAATCGACGTTTCAGGCAGGAGCCCTTCATCACGAATCATTAAAAATTTGTGTCAGAGCCCTTGTAATTTCCTCCCTCATCTCCAATGGCAGCCTGGGATGCAATTTCTTTGAGCCCAGAGATTTGTTCACTTTGAGGTGAGCCATAACCTTTAAACACCACCTCACCCCCTTTCCTCCGATGGGTTACTGTAGGTGCACCCATTCAGGTGAGCGGATGGTATTCTATCACACTCCTGATTGTGCTTAAGACATCGTTGAGATCCCACAATGAAGCTTGGAGTAGACCCTTGCATACTTGCATGAACATGTTGCCACTGTCAACTATTATTCTATCTTCTGGGAGTTAGACCAGATGATGACAGTGCGAATCAGTGAGATTATAGAATACCTGAAAGCACTCTTCATTCATTATGTCATTTTGGACATTGTAATGAATGTGAATTGTCCTTAGTTTTTGATGAAAGAATTCCTTATTAGAAACTCAACATCTCATATCATCTGACACTAATCCCAGTCAAATGGAAAGGATGAGGTGGGCTATGGGAAGTGCCAAAAAGATCATAAGGAAATCAAACAAATCTCATATAATCTTGTTGAAGGTGATCTTGAGTGGAGGCATTCACTTATTGAAGATGTGAAAAGCAGCTCAGTACAAAGTTTGCTTCAGGCTGTGCCAAGGTGACTCTTCCCATTGTAATGACAATTAATGACATTGTAATGACAATTAATTAATTCCGTAAAGACCAGTCCCTCCGTGACTCCCTCGTCAGATCCACACCCCCCACCAACCCAACCTCCTCCTCCAGGAACACACTCTCACCTCCCTCCTCCACCAGGAAAATATTCTCACCTTCTTACTCCTCCAGGAACACACTCTCACCTCCATCCTCCAGGAACACACTCTCACCTCCCTCCTCCTCCAGGAACACACTCTCACCTCCCTCCTCCACCAGGAAAATATTCTCACCTTCTTCCTCCTCCAGGAACACACTCTCACCTCC
>NC_057721.1:76160922-76174941 GCF_004010195.1 Chiloscyllium plagiosum
ATCTTAGCCTGCTGGACAAACTTTCCTCATTCCTGAAGAAGGGCTTATGCCCGAAACGTCGATTCTCCTGTTCCCTGGATGCTGCCTGACCTGCTGCGCTTTTCCAGCAACGCATTTTCAGCTAATGACAATTAATGTCAATCCTAGCAACAGGTGTGAGTGACAAAATCAAAATGAAATGACAGAAAACTAACTTTAACTTTGATTAATCTGCTAAACTATTGCTAGAGCTGAGCAATGGGTCGTCAGGCAAAGGATAAACCTTTAACACTCTCAACATGAGTCAGAACGCATGACAACTTGGGACCTGATTGGTGCTTTTGGCATGTCAATTACGAGTCACTGAGTCATAGAGATGGACAGCATGGAAACGGACCCTTCGGTCCAACCCATCCACGCTGACCAGATATCCCAACCCAATCTAGTCCCACCTGTCAGCACCTGGTCCATAACCCTCCAAACCCTTCCTATTCATATACCCATCCAAATGCCTCTGAAATGTTGCAATTGTACCAGCCTCCATCACTTCCTCTGGCAGCTCATTCCATAAACGTACCACCCTCTGCGTGAAAAAGTTGCTCTTTATGTCTCTTTTATATCTTTCCCCTCTCACCCTAAACCTATGGCCTCTAGTTCTAGACTCCCCAACTCCAGGGAAAAGATTTTGTCTGTTTATCCTATCCATGCCCCTCATGATTTTGTAAACCTCCATAAGGTCACCCCTCAACCTCCACTTTCAAGAAGCTATGAACCTGCACTCCAATGTCTCTCCACCACCACCCTCTGTCTTCTACCTTTGAGCCAGTTCTGTATCCAAATGGCTAGTTCTCCCTGTATTCGTGAGATCTAACCTTGCTAATCAGTCTCCCATGGGGAACCTTGTCGAATGCCTTACTAAAGTCCATACAGATCACATCTACCGCTCTGCCCTCATCAGTCCTCTTTGTTACTTCTTCAAAAAATCTCAGTCAAGTTCGTGAGACATGATTTCCCATGCACAAAGCCATGTTATTATCCCTAATCAGTCCTTGCCTTTCCAAATACATGTACATCCTGTCCCTCAGGATTCTCTCCAATAACTTGCCCACCACCGAGGTCAGGCTCACCGGTCTATAGTTCCCTGACTTGTCTTTACCACCCTTTTTAAACAGTGGCATCACATTAGCCAACCTCCAGTCTTCTGACTATCACATGTGACTATCGATGATACAAATATCTCAGCAAGAGGGCCAGCAATCACTTCTCTAGCTTCCCACAGAGTTCTAGGGTACACCTGATCAGGTCCTGGGGATTTATCCACCTTTATGTGTTTCAAGACATCCAGCACTTCTTCCTCTGTAATATGGACATTTTGCAAGGTGTCACCATCTATTTCCCTACATTCTATATCTTCCATAACCTTTTCTACAGTAAATACTGATGCAAAATACTCGGTTAGTACCTTTCCCCATTTTCTGCGGCTCCACACAAAGGCCACCTTGCTGATCTTTGAGGGGCCCTATTCTCTCCCTAGTTATCCTTTTGTCCTGAATGTATTCGTAAAAACCCTTTGGATTCTCCTTAATTCTATTTGCCAAAGCTATCTCATGTCCCCTTTTTGCCCTCCTGATTTCCCTCTTAAGTATACTCCTACTCTTAAGTATACTCTTCTAAGGAGCATGAATAACATATTATCGTATGAATATTATTTCAAGACTGTAGATATATACATACAACTTAAGAAGCTCTCCCTTCACCGCAATGATCAGGAAGATGTAATCTCAGCATCTACACAAACTATAGAAACTCTTTCCTAGATGTCCATCATTCATAAATAAGAAACATAAGAGCTAGGAGCAGGAGTAGGCCATCTGGCCCTTCGAGCCTGCTGCACCATTCAATAAGATCATGGCTGATGTTTTCATGGACTCAGCTCCACTTACTCGCCTGCTGACCATAACCCTTAATTCCTTTACTGTTCAAAACTCTATCTATCTTTGTCTTAAAAACAAGATATCCTCAGCTGGGCAGGGAATTCCGCAGCTCCAGAACCCTTTGGGTGAAGAAGTTACTCCTCAACTCAGTCGTAAATCTGCTCTCCCTTATTTTAAGGTTATGAGTTCTAGTCTGAATCATGTGAATGAATCAGCAACAAAAGTTAATATGGCAATAGCACTTGGGAATGACACTCTCAGAAAGGAATATCACCCTGGAATAAGCAGATACCAGACAAGCAGCCAATAAAAGTATGGCTTTGTACCATCAGGACTTGCTTAATTTAAAGATTATGTATGCAATGCTGGTGCAGATGCTAATGAAGATGGCACTGACTAACATGTAGATTTGCTAATGAATTATAATTTTCTTTGTTGACCATAGACATTAAGTAACCTGTATAAGTTGGAAGTGGATAGCTGCAAATGTGGTGCATGCATCTTTTGTTTTTATGAAAAAAGGGGTGTTAGATGAAGTGCTTTTATAGAGATACATGACTTCAATCTCTGACTGTAAGTGCTTTCAGGCAGTAAAGCATATCTCAATTTAAATCACTGTCAAAACCAATATTCTGTACTCCTACGATAAGTGGTAAACCTTTCATTGCTACCTTTAGAGTTGGTCCAGCACTTTCACAGGCAAGCATACAGTGTCTGGAGTTTTGTATTCCTTACCAGAATGTAAGCTTTTTGCCTTGAAGTCTGAGCTTGGCACACAGAAATAATGTAATGAATGTACTGCCTTGAAGTATAACCTTTCAACTCTCCAAAGAATTCATGCAGGTTGTAAAAACTCAAAAACTTGACAGTTTGGACAAGAAAATGATGACAAAGTGCTAGAATATTCTGTATTTGCTTGAATAAAAAAGAAATGATAATAGGCACTTGCTGTTATATTTTAAAAATTCTGTGTTTTAAATCCCCATTGGAATGTGATTTAGAGCTATTTGGTAGATATTTATTTTAACAATAAATACAGAAAGATTAGGAAGAACATTTAGTACTAACTGGTTGAGTGAAATATATTCCGGCCTCAGGAAAGTCCTGAGGATTTCTTCAGAGTATTTTTTTCTCCTGTCTAGTTTATTTGCTTCCAGTTGAAAGGGCAGTTGTGGACTCCACAGCCCTGCAGTACTCTGTCCAAGTTTCTTCATGCGGTAACCATAGCGACTAAACTTTGGGAAGTGATATCAAAGATGATTCTCGATAGGAGTGAGAGAGGCAGGGTAGTTGTCATCGGGGACTTCAACTATCCAAATATTGACTGGGATCACGACAGTACGAGTACTATAGCTGGGTCAGTTTTTGTCCAGTGTGTGCAGGAGGGCTTCCTGACACCGTATGTAGACAGGCCAACAAGGGGCGAAGAAGGTTGAGAGGTGACTTAATAGAGACATACAAGATAATCAGAGGGTTAGATAGGGTGGACAGGGAGAGCCTTTTTCCAAGTATGGGAATGGCAAGTACGAGGGGACACAACTTTAAAGTGAGGGGAGATAGGTATAAGACAGATGTCAGAGGTTGTTTCTTTACTCAGAGAGTAGTAAGGGTATGGGATGCTTTGCCTGCAACAGTAATAGATTCGCCAACTTTAAGTGCATTTAAGTCGTCATTGGACAGGCATATGGACATACATCGAATAATGTAAGTGGGATGGGCTACAGATTAGTATGACAGGGCAGTGCAACATTGAGGGCTGAAGGGCCTGTACTGCGCTGTAATGTTCTATATTCTATGTTCTATGATTTGATGATTGCCTTTCTCGGCCCACCTTCCTGTAGGAATCGCCCTGAAGCTGAAGAAAGACTGGCCCAATTTTTGATTCCTGTCCCACACCTTCAAGGTCACTTCCCAATTTGTGGAGCGCCAGGGTCTCGGGCTAAGTCCTGCTAAACAACAGGGTCATGGAAGGATGCAGATGATATTTCCCAGAATACCATGAGGGATGAGCAATTACATGGAGACACTGGAGAAGCTGGGGTGGATGGGGAAGAAAGTTAAAGAGATAGTTGATGTAGGTGATTAAAATAGTGAATGGTTTGATGGAATCGATAGGGAAAGACTATCTCAATTGACAGGATGATAAGTAACAAAGAACATTAATAGCACAGAGGATACCATTTGTCCCATCACGTCTTTGCCAGCCAAACAAAAATTTGTTAATCCTTTTTTTTAATCTCTTAGTCAGTCACACTTTGCCTGTCAAGTGATCACTCAAATATTTTTTTAAAATGTGATATGAGTTTTTTTCTCTATTTGGAAGTTGGTTAGCACAGTAGCCTCGACATTTGGTTTGCAATGCAAAGATATATCAACAGCCTGGGATCGTTTCCTGCACTGGCTGAGTTTAACATGAAGGACTCTCCTCGACCTTGAATTGAATTGAATTAGCTTTATTGTCACACATACGCTCATGAATAGAGAGAAACGCTAACTAGTCACCGCATTATAGTGCCATCTTGACTACAAAGGTATCCAGGTACAGATTCTTAAGTACCTTCTCCTTTCCCCTTGCTTGAGATATGGTAACCATCAGGTCTAACCACCAGTAGTTATCCCTCTCTAATGAGAGAACAGCCCAATGAAAATAAGGAGGAAGAAAATTAAAGATGAGGCTAAGCTAGCTAGTAATGTAAAGGAAGACTCTAAGAGTTTTTTTTAGATATATAAAGGGCAAAAGATCAGCAAAAGTAGACTTTGGGCTGCTGGAAAATGATGCTGGAGAGATAATTGTGGAAAAAATAATGACTGAGGAACTGAATAATTATTTTGCGTCAGTCTTCTAGGTAGGAGATATGAGTAATATCCCAAAAATTCAAGACAGTGAGGGGGTAGAGCTGAGTTGGTGGTCATTACCAAGGAGAAGGTGCTACAAAAACTGAATGGCCTGAAGGTAGATAAATCACCTGGACCAGATGGATTACACCCCAGAGTTCGAAGGCAGATAGCTGAAGAGATAGTGAATGCGATAGTGGCGATCTTTCAGGAATCACGTGAAACAGGGAGGGTCCCAGAGGACTGGAAAATTTCTGATGTGACACCCCTGTTTAAAAAGGGAGTAATGCAAAAAACTGAAAATTACAGACTGATTAGCTTCACCTTGGTCATGGGTAAGATCCTGGAATCCATTGTGAAAAATGAGATTTCTGAATACTTGGAAGCTTTTGGTAAAATAGGGCAAAGTCAGCATGGTTTCATCAAGGGGAGGTCATATCTGACAAATCTGTTCGAATTCTTTGAGGAAGTTATGAGCAGGTTAGACCAAGGAGAGCCAATGGATGTTAAGTACCTGAATTTCAAGTCGGCATTTGACAAGATGCTGTACAGGAGGCTGCTGTGTAAGGTAAGGGCCCATGGTGTCAGAGGTAAGGTGCTCGCATGGATAGAAGCCTGGCTGTCTGGCAGAAAGCAGAGAGTGGGGATAAAAGGGTCCTTCTCAGGGTGGCAGCCGGTGACAAGTGGTGATTCGCAAGGCTCAGTGTTGGGACCACAACTTTTCACTTTATACATTAACGATCTAGATGAAGGAATTGAGGGTATTCTGGCTACGTTTGCGGATGATACAAAGATAGGTAGCATTGAAGAGGTGGGGAGGCTGCAGAAGGATCTAGACAGGTTAGGAGAGTGAGCAAAGAAGTGGCAGATGGAGTACAACATGGGAAAGTGTGAGGTCATGCACTTTGGTCAGAAGAATGGACTATTTTCTAAATGGGGAGAAAATTCAGGAGTCTGAAGTGCAACAAGATTAGGGAGTTCTTGGAATTCTCTCAAGGTAAACTTGCAGGTTAAGTCAGTAGTTAGGAAGGCAAATGCAATGATGGCATTATTTTTGAGAGGACTTGAATATAAAAGCAAGGATTTACTTCTGAGGCTCTATAAGGCTTTGGCCACATTTGGTGTATTGGGTGCAGGCTTGGGCCCCATATCTCTGGAAGGATGTACTGGCCTTGGAGCGTATTCAGAGGAGGTTCACAGGAATGGTCCAAAGAATGAAAAGCTTAAAATATGAGGAATGTTTGAGGACTCTGGGTTTATGCTCAGTGGAGTTTAGAAAGATGAGGTGGAATCTAATTGTAACATACAGAATACTGAACGGCCTGAACAGAGTAGATGTTGGGAACAAGTTTCCATTGTTAAGAGAGACTTGAACTCAAGGGCATAGCCTTAGAGTAGAGGGAAGACATTTTATAACAGAGATAAGGAGAAACTTCTTCAGCCAGATAGTGGTGAATCTATGGAATTCATTGCTGTGGAGGTCAGGTCACTGAATAAATTTAAGACAAAGACAGATTGGTTCCTGAGTCTCAAGGGGATCGAGGGTTATGGGGAGAAAGCAGAAGAATGAGTTTGAAACACTTCTCAGCCATGATTGAATGGTGGAGCAGGCCTGATGGGCAGAATGGCCTAATGTCTGCTCCTATGTCTTGTGGTCTTATGGTCTTAAAGCACCTTCTTCCCTGCTGTTACTAGACTGCTGAATGGACCTCTCGACTTGCAAATCTAATGTGGATCTTGCTCATATTGAATTTGCATTGTGCACCTCCTGTGCAGCCATAACTTTGTGTGCCTCACTCTGTCTAAACACCCTATGATCTGTATGCCCTTGTTTGCTGTGATCTGCCTGTACTATTCACAAAACAAAGCTTTCACTGCACTTAAGTACACATGACTACAATAAATCAAATCAGATCAAATGCAGTGGTTTCCCTGAACTTTTGAGTGACTGCTATCTGACTTTGAGAGGTACATAACACCGATGTCTTTAAGGACATCAATCTATGCTATAGCTTATTCCGTCCTTTCTTCAGAACCTCTTGCACATGACTGTAGATGCCACTGTTAGATCACATATCACAGACATTTTATATACATCACCATATTATTGCCATTAAATTACAGGAAGACTTTACACACAGATACACACACACACTCTTTCTCTCTCTCTCTCTAAAGGTAAGACAGCACTATTTGAAAGAAGAACAGGAGATGTCTTACCAATGCCCTGCCCTATATTTATTCCTCAGCCATGATCACTTCTGAGAAATAAACTAGTGACCCAGCCACTTAAATGGCTTAAGTTGCATTTAAACAGTGGCATGAATGATTTGCATGCAAAGGCCTTATCTCTGCTGTAATTTGACGTGATTTCATGCAGAGTATGGAATTGATTACAACATTGAGTAGTCGAGACAAATAGCAGAGATTAATTTAGTTGAATAGTAACTAAGTGCTTGTAGAAGAAAGAATTGGATCATGTGGTGTGGTGTGGGACATAACCACCAGCATATACCAATAAAGCTGGATAGCTTGTTTCTCCGCTGAAGATATTCTGTAATTCAACAATGACTTTGTCTTTTTTTCCATTCCAACTGTACAGCCATAGTTAGCACAGCTCTTAACTTCACTCCCTTGTTCCTTACAGGTTTTGAGTACACCATTCAGCAGACCTGTGCTTTGCATCCTTCTCTTGACTCCTCATATTGAGTCCTCCAAGTGAATTATCATAACAATCTCAAAGCTAAAGACTTCTGAACTCTCTCAGTCTCATCTTACCAATGTTAAATTCAAGCTTAAATTACCACAGTGGCCAATTCTTCATTTATTTCAGCTTCTTTGCTGGCTGTTTGGCTCCATGTTACACTTCGTGCCTTCATCAGCTCCTGCCTGGAGGGATCCTCATTTTGTTTTGAAAAAAGAATAAAACATATACGCTGGAAATCTCGCAGAAAGAGCGCGGCAGGTCAGTTGGTGTCAGAAAGAGGAAAAAAGAGCAGGTTAAAATTGAATTGTGCTAATTATACTGTCACCAATAGACTGTGCTACTCCCATGACTCGTAACTGAGTTATTTTATCCTCATGGATTCTATTTAGGATGGAGTCACTGGTTGTTGGACGTCAGTGCGGCACCCTTGAGAGTGCTATACTTAGCTAGAGTTTTGATTTGATTGATTTGATTTGAGTTATGTACCTTTGTACAGTGAAATGCTTTATTTTGCGAGCAGCACAGGCAGATCATAACGTACGAGGACATACAGATCATAGGACAATTGAACAGAGCGATGAAAACAGGGTTACAGCAGCATAAGAGGCAAAAATCACACAATATCAGGTTATAGCCCAACAGGTTTAATTGGAAGCACTAGCTTTTGGAGTGCTGCTCCTTCACAACCACCTGATGAAGGAGCAGCGCTCTGAAAGCTAGTGCTTCCAATTAAACCTGTTGGGCTATAACCTGGTGTTGTGCGATTTTTAACTTTGTACACTCCAGTCCAACACCAGCATCTCCAAATCATTACAAAAAGTAATATCAACATCAGATTTGAAATTTGAAATACATCATTGGTGCTTGAATTCTGCTGCAGCTCAGCTTCTCCCTTATCTACGAGTAACTATTGTCTTAATCACAGTATGTCTTGCAGATCCTTTACTTACATACCAATCTACAGAGTAGGAATTGCAGCTCCACAATACAGTTCTTCCATTCCTCGCTTCTCAGAGTGTTGACAACATGGAACTGATGATCAGAGAATCACAGAATTTTTACGGTGCTGAAAGAGGCCATTTGGCCCATCATTCCTGAAGAACAAGGCATGCTATGGTGGGAGAGATAGACAGTGGGCTAAATGTTACCAGGAATCAGCTAAGTGTCCATTTTAGTGAGCTTCATGGAGAGTTTCTCTCTGTGAAGCCTAGTAAGTTTCACACATTATCTTACTAAACTCACCCCATCACCTGTGCTCCATGTGCCTATGGGCACCCCACTTGTATTCTCCCACTCACCGTAGGCAAAAAGGCAGTGCCAGGACCGCCCAGGATCCTTTGGTGCGGCATCACTTTTAATGCCCCGCCATGCACTCAGCCAAGTGCTTTCAGTCCAGAGTTGCAATTCACCCTGCACATAGTGAGAGGGAAACCAAAAATGGACACTTCACAGGGCACATATATAGCATGGCTGTCACTTTCTTGCATGTAAAAGTGCATATTCTTACATCTATTGCTGTTGACGAGCCAGGTGACGCAGCTTTCCCATCCTTTCGGTCATTCCATCTGTCAGCTCTATCAAAAGGAATCTTTCACCAATGCTCAGATTACAGCAGAATTTTCCCAATGTTCATTGTGGTGCCATCTTATAATAGAAAGCCTTCAAACCATTGCAAGTGTTCACTTTTATTCAGCAACAGCGAGGAAAAACACCAACAGGCAGCAGCTGCATTTGCCTCTGGGAACATAGAGGGAATGCTTGTCTTTCAAGCATCAACAAATCCACAGCCAATGAGTGATTGCTGTGCCCAGTTCTCATCTGCTGGAACTGGGTATCAATTAAGTCTTGTCTGGTTTGTTGTGCTTGATGATGCAGCACTCTATTACACAAAACATGATGTTCCTCCCGCTTAATGTCCTCATCTTCCACCACGGAGACAGCTGCCTCTCGTCGAGATTATCTGAGTCTATCACATCCTCTCTTTGCCTGCTCCAGTTGTACAGAGCATACGATTATGAGGTACAATGCTATTTGAAGACTGCCTCAGACTGATCCAACTATTGGGCCGATATCTTCAGCAACCCACTGTCTGCTCCATGATGTCTTTAGGTAAAAAAAAATAGGCTGCACTGTTGGGGAAGTGTGATGGTTGCATAATGGAGTCATCAGGAGTTATTGAAGGGTAGTCCCTGTCTCCAAGTGACCATCTTGTAAAGCATCCTGACTTTGAAACGAAGCAGGAACATGAGAATTCTCCAGGAGATACCCATCATGGCAGTTCCCAAAGTATCTGGTGCAGATCTCTAAGATGTGGTACCAATGATCACAGGTGACTTGCCATTGATGGAATAAAATTATTTTCTATTGATGAACACAGCAGTGTTGGTATGGCTCTCTCAAATGTAATACGTGGACAGTTTATCAAGTCTTACACCTGGAGGAAGCCACATTTGGGTTAGCACTGCTGCCTCTCAGCGCCAGAGACCTGGGTTTGATTCCAGCCTCAGGCAGCTGTCTGTACGGAGTTTGTACATTCTCCCCATGTCTGCACCAGTTTCCTCCGGGTGCTCCAGTTTCCTCCCACAGTCCAAAGATGTGCAGGTCAGGTGAATTGACCATGCTAAATTGCTCATAGTGTTCAGGGATGTGTAGGTTAAGTGCATTAGTCAGGGGAATATGTAGAGTAATGGGGAATGGATCTGGGTGTGTTAATCTTCGGAGGGTCACTCGGAGGGACTTATTAGGCTGAATGGCCTATTTCCGCACCGTAGGGATTCTTAAAATAAAACCCTGCAATGCCGATTGCTTATTCTGCAGCATTGGCCTTATCATGGGGAAATAAGATGATTAAGTATGAATTTGTTCTTTGAGGAAGTAAATCTGCTGTGCTTACCTGGTCTGGCCTTCCTGATGAAGGGCTTTTGCATGAAACATCATTTTTTCTGCTCCTTGGATGCTGCCTGACCTGCTGTGCTTTTCCAGCACCACACTCTTGGCCTACATGTGACTCCAGTCCCACAGCAATGTGGTTGACTATGGACAATTTGGGTTGGGCAATAAACGTTGGTGCAGCCATATTCCATAAGTGAATAAAAAAAAAGAGTCCTGAACCAAATGGCAGAGATGATGAGGCAGAACCAAAGAACGAGATATAGTAGATCAATTCTCGAAGGACTAGAGAGTAGGATACATTAAAAGAAGACTCCCCATAGTCCAATTTTCTCATTAGGGAGAGATGAGTGGTGGTGGTTTAACCTGAGGGTCACCACACTTCAGGTGAGGGGAGAGGTTGAGAAGGAGAGTTCTTCAGGGTCACCTCACCTGGAGCAGGAATTGAACCCACATGGTTGGGTCTGCATCAAAAGCCAGCCAGACAAGCAACTGAGCTAGCTAAGGCCCATAAGTGACACTGCAAGAAAGGGAAAGAAATACCCTAAATTCATTTCTGGCTTTGTTTTTTGTCTAAGGACCACCTGAAGTGCTTTCCAATCCTGAAATTCTTTTGAAGTGTTGTAATCTAGGAAAAGCAATTTGAGCACAGCTAATTTCATTCAGCAAGGTAATGAGTGGCCAAGCAATATTAGTATCATTGGCAGTGGCCTTGTGCACTGTTAATCCAGAAACCCAGTTAACATTCCAAGTTCAAATCCTGTCGCCACAGATGGTGAAATTTGAATTCAATTTTTAAAAATCTGGAATTATGACCGTGAATCCATTGTTGATGCTCTGGTTCACTAATGCCCATTAAGGAGGTAAACCACCATCCTTATCTGGTCTGGTCTACAGGTGGCTCCAGACCAGAGCAACTTGTTGACTCTTAACTGCCTCCTGGGATGGGCAATAAATGCCAGCCTAACCAGTGATGTCCTTATCCCATGAATGAATTAAAAAAAGGTTACATATTGGTGAGGACTTGAGAAAAATCCCAGATCATCCTCAAGATACTGTCATGGGATCCTCGAGAGAGAGAGCCTAGGTATTACAGCTCATCCAAATGACAGTATCTCCTCAGAGTCGAAAAGTGTGACGCTGGAAAAGCACAACAGGTCAGACAGCATCCGAGGAGCAGGAGAGTCAATGTTTCAGGCATAACACCTTCACCGGGATGTTCAGGTATCTCCTCAGGAGAAGAGTTAACCTGGTCTTCTTGTATCCGGATTGGGTTGAAAACAACGGTCTTCTGATTTCGACAAGAGTGCTACCCACTGACCCAGTGCTGACGTTCTTGTAAGAATCTTAGAATATGAGACAGGAAGTATTTTTCAGTGACCAAGTAAATGCTAACAAACATCCCTCAAAACATAAAATTGTTGAAGAACTATGAAAACCAGTGATCATCACCAGCCCTCAGGGGACCTTGTTATCAAAGTGAAAATGGTGAGGTTTAGGAAGTAGATTGCAGGAGCTCAACACCCTCAGTGCAATCCATGCTGTCAGTCTGTTACAAATTGATTCGTTATTTTAATGATGGGAGCATTACCACAAATTCAATAGCCCTATTCTCAAGATATAGATCCTTGTGTTCCCTCCAGGATTTTGGCTTGACACATTTTTGCAAGAATATTTTAAAATTGTTTTGTTTTCTCTCTCTTCATATCTTTCACAACTGGTCAGCCACAGAGCTAGTTCATTCAGGTTGCAGATGGCTATCTTGAAGGATGGACAAAGTTAAAAATCACACAACACCAGTTATAGTCCAACAGGTTTAATTGGAAGCACACTAGTTTTCGGAGCGACGCTCCTTCATCAGGTGATCACCTGATGAAGGAGCGTTGCTCCGAAAGCTAGTGTGCTTCCAATTAAACCTGTTGGACTATAACCTGGTGTTGTGTGATTTTTAACTTTGTACACCCCAGTCCAACACCGGCATCTCCGAATCGAAGGATGGAGTGTATTTTGAAAGAGTTTCACTTGTGCAGCACTTTCATTGCAAAAAAAAAGAGGACCCCCAACTTTCAGTCTCTTTCCCTTCCTCAATCCCGGAGCAGGAACACACTGGTCTTCAGATTCTTTAAGGGCAAGATTCTGTTAAACAATTCAACAGACCATTTGCACTTGCTGAGAAAATGCACAGAAAATGAGCAAAAGCTAGCATTTAGAACGTGCCTTTTACAGCATCAGGACATTTCAAAGTGATCAAATAGTTAAATGAAGCCCTTTTTCAAAGGCAGTCATGGGAGTTATGCAACAGTCAACACCCCCACATCAAGATCCTGCAACAATGCAGCAATTTGATGATGGCCAGATCTGTAGTGTAAGGTTTTCATCATCCTGGAGCAACGCTGAGGTGATGTCATAGAGTTGCATATCACTGAATATAAATAACACTATGTGGGTGGAGTTAGAGATTAGACCAGACCACACCAGACACTTGAGAATGAAAGACTTATGAGAACACATGGCTATGAAAGGGCAGCATGGTGGCTCAGTGGTTAGCACAGCTGCTTCACAAAGCCAGATACCTGAGTTTGATTCCACCCTCGGGCAACTGTCTGTGTGGGGTTTGCACATTCTCACTATGTCTGCATGGGTTTCCTCTACGTGCTCTAGTTTCCTCCCATCAGCCAACGATGTTGCATATAGTGTCCAGGGAGTGCAGGCTCGGTGGACAAGCCATGGGAAATGCAGGGTGACAGGGATGGGTCTGGGTGGGATGCTGTTTGGAGGCCCAGTGTGGACTCAATGGGCTGAATGGCCTCCTTCCACAATGTATGAATTCTATGAAAAAAAGATTGATTAGCCCCTATCAACTGTAACAATGGGATCAGAATCCAAGTTCAATGGATAATAAGGAAGTGGAATATTGGCATTTACTTAAAAGGGTGCTGGATATAAAAGTATGAAATTTTTTTTTTCTAAAACTATACAAGGCACAGCTAGAATACTGTGAACAGTTTTGGATCCTTATCTAACAAAAGGAATATAGGTATTGGAGGCTGTAGTGGTGGGAACCAGATGGATCTTGTTGACTATGAGATCCTTGATTAGGTTTGTTAACCAAGGCCAATCAGGGACCCCGACTTGACCAATATTGACAGGGGGATTTGGAATCTCCACAGTTCAGGGGACTGACTCTGAGCTGACTGCTCACAGTCAGTGTGCTGTGCACGAGTAAATAAAGTAGTAGAAAGTGAGGACTGCAGACACTGGTGATCGGAGTCGAGAATGCGGTGCGAGAAAAGCACAGCAGGTCAGGCAGCATCCGAGAAGCAGGAGGATCAATGTTTCAGGCATAAGCCCTGATGAAGCTTATGCCTGAAGCATTGATTCTCCTGCACTTTGGATGCTGCCTGACCTGCTGTGCTTTTCCAGCACTACACTCTCGAGCCATGGTAGGCTCATTCAGAAGGTCAGGAGGAATGGGATACAGGGGAACTTAGCTGTCTGGATACAGAATTGGCTGGCCAACAGAAGACGGTGAGTGGTAGTAGAAGGAAAATATTCTGCCTGGAAGTCAGTGGTGAGTGGTGTTCCACAGGGCTCTGTCCTTGGGCCTCTACTGTTTGTAATTTTTATTAATGACTTGGATGAGGGGATTGAAGAATGGGTCAGCAAGTTTGCAGA
>NC_057721.1:76175441-76270803 GCF_004010195.1 Chiloscyllium plagiosum
AGCAAGGTCATTGGGGACATTTAAGAGACTGCTGAACATGCATATGGTCACAGAAATTTGAGGGTGCATACATGAGGATCAATGGTCAGCACAACATCGTGGGCTGAAGGGCCTGTTCTGTGCTGTACTGTTCTATGTGCTATGTTCTCTAAAGGGTGATGAGGTGACAGAAACCGGCCTCTGTGCAGTTGTTTCAGAGGCAGTCCATATCAGGTATACCAGGCATGTACTAGGGATGGAGGACTATTTTATGAGGAGAGCTTGAGTAGATTAGGCCTATACTCATTGGAGTACAGAAGAATGACAGGACACTTTATTGAAACATAAAAAGTTCTTGGCGAATTGATAGGTAGCTATGGAAAGGTTATCCACCCTTGTGGGAGAGAGTAGGACCAGAGGGTATAATCTCAGAATAAGGGGTTGCATGTTTAAGACAAAGATGAGAAGGAATATCTTCTCTCAAAAGGTAGAGAATTTTTGGAATTTATTACCACAAAGGGCTATCGAGGCTGGGTTACTAAGTATATTCAAGGCTGAGATGGAGAGATTTTTAATCACGGAGGAAGTCCAGTCTTATTGGGAAAAGCCAGGATATCAGGTAAGCTATGATCTCATTGAATGGTGGAGCAGGCATGATGGCTTAAATGGCCTCTTTCTGCTTGTTTGTCTGATGGTCTTATGGTCAGAGCCCAGAATATCCCATTGATATGTAGAGCAGTATTTGGTATAAATGTTTAAAATAGTGTGATTTTGATGTGGATGCCTGAATGCAGTTCTTGACTTTACATTCTTCTCCATCAGTTTGACTCAAACCCAAACTCATAGCTTGGTATCAAATATATATATATAATATGTATATATTTTAAAAAACACCTGATTTTAGCACTGTTTGTTGAGAGACAATTATTATCTAAGATACTGGAGAGATTACCTTGGGTTGTGGTTGTGTTCGCCGAGCTGGGAATTTGTGTTGCAGACGTTTCGTCCCCTGTCTAGGTGACATCCTCAGTGTTTGGGAGCCTCCTGTGAAGCGCTTCTGTGATCTTTTCTCCGGCATTTATAGTGGTTTGAATCTGCCGCTTTCCAGTTGTCAGTTCCAGCTGTCCGCTGCAGTGGCTGGTATATTGGGTCCAGGTCGATGTGCTTGTTGATAGAATCTGTGGATGAGTGCCATGCCTCTAGGAATTCCCTGGCTGTTCTCTGTTTGGCTTGTCCTATAATAGTAGTGTTGTCCCAGTCAAACTCATGTTGCTTGTCATCTGCGTGTGTGGCTACTAAGGATAGCTGGTCGTGTCGTTTCGTGGCTAGTTGGTGTTCATGGATGCGGATTGTTAGCTGTCTTCCTGTTGTCCTATGTAGACGTCTGCGACACAAATTCCCAGCTCGGCGAACAGAACCACAACAACGAGCACCCGAGCTACAAATCTTCGCACAAACTTTGAGATTACCTTGGGGTTTTGGAGTTGTGTCATGAATCCTTTTCTGTCAGTGTTTCGATTTAACGCTTCACCTAGAACATGACAGCACTGAGCTGCTTCAGTATGGCAGCTTGGATTATGTGCTGAAATCTCTGAATGGCAACTTGACCTCACAACCTTCCAGCTCAGAGGCATGTGCATTCCTACTGAGCCACACTTGACTTCTACAAGCATGTGTGCCTGTATTCCTGCATATATACCAAGTGAGGATAATCTCTGGCTCAGCTTTATTGGGAGTCATGCCTGCAAGCAGCTCACAGGCGAAGGGGAGCATTGGGCAGGAACATGAGCGTGTCACAGAGGATCAGAGTCTGACCAGCGTTCCTAATTCTCATGCCCTTTGTAATGTTTGCACATGGTTGAAATAGTGAAGTTATCATTACACCACGGGCATGATAATCCAGAGGCCCTGGGGACAGAGATTCAAACACGACCATTGAAGCTAATAGAATTTAAATTCAATTAATAATATCTGGAATTGCAAATGCACCTTAGTAACAGGAGGCAGGAAGCAAGCATTGAATCTTGCAAACACATATTTGGCTTATTCTGAAATTATGAAGAAAAATCCTATGCTGAGTTTGTCCAGCACATTTTTAGTTTCATCCCTTGAAATCTAGACTTGTTTTGTTTATTCTATCTGCAGAAATGATTTTTCTTGAGGTTTTTTCTAAGGCTTCATTTGCAATAAATGAAAATTTGAATAAAGATGTAAATCAAAGTGGAGGATGAGGATTACTTCATGCTAAATTAGATTGACTGGCATCACTGTCTTTTGATAAAACAGTAATTATCAACAGTATTTATCTCACGTGAGTTAAATAACTTGGACAACCTATGATCAGCTGTGTGCTGTGGTCATTTTAAGTCTGTGATTCCTTTCCATTTTAAAAATTAATTTCAGTCTGTAGAAAACCTAGGTATTAAAAACAGAGGATGAAATTCAGAAATCAATTGTCAAGGAACTCATACACTTGCAGGTATCTGTGCAATGTCAGATCCCCATTTGATTAGAACGCAGGATTTAGAAAGCTAACATTATGGCATTAAAGGGACCTTTCACTAAAGGGCATAGTTTTAGGGTAAGGGGCAGGAGATTCAGGGTGGAATGCATGGGCTGTTAAGGTAGTGGAAGCTGAAAACCTTACAAAACATTTTTAAAAAATATTTGGGGGAGTATTTCAAATATTCTAGCATTTAAGGATATGTCACAAGTTCAGGAATTCGGGATTAGCACAATTTTAGTGGAAGCTACGAGGACCTTTTCTGCACAGTAAGGATCTGCGAATCTATGGTGCTGGCATCAATAATTATAAAGTCCCCAACATCTTTTATCATGCAATTTAGGTTCCATCTAATGGCATGCAGTCTTCTGGAATTAACAAACATCTGAATGTATTTCATTCTGTTTGAATCACTTTCAGATATTGGGACAAGATAAAGCATTCTAAAAATGTCAGCAAGGCATCTATGGAGCAACTTCTGTTGGGAGAATGAGGCAGTTGTTAGTATCGATTCAGTCAAATGCAAATTACAACAGGAAATAACATTTTGCAATACATAGCTGAGTAATTTGAGATCTGGTGTGCAGAGATTGCACAGATTTATTTCTTTCATGGGATATTGGCATCACTAATGAGTCCAGCATTTATTTCCCATCACTATATTGCACCTGAGAAACAGAGTAGATATGAGGAGAAGTAGACTATTCGACCCCTTTGAGCCTACTTTGCCATTGATTATGGTCATGGTTGATTATCCAACTCAATAACTTGTTCTTACCTTTCCTCCATATCAAGGTGATGGTGAACCTCCATGTACCACACTTACAGTGTCACTACACCCACTGCACTGTTAGAAATAGAGTTTCAGAATTTTGATCTTGCAACAGTGTACAACAACCTTCTGCTGGTCCCTTTCCCCTTTGAGAATATTCTGCACCCTTTCCAAGATATCCTTGTCCCTGGCACCAGGGAGACAACACACCATTCTGATTTCTTGGTGTCAGCCACAGAAACGTCTGTCTGTGCCTCTGACCAGAGAGTCCCCTATCACTTGGAACCTGACATACCTCTCTTTACATTAGAGCCAGTCTCAGTCCCGGAAGTCTGGATATCAGTGTTACATTTCCTTAAGAGTCCATCAGCCCCTATATTTTCCAAATCAGCATACTTGTTTGACATAAGATTAGCCACAGGTGACTCCTGTATTACCTGCCTCCCTCTCCTACCTTTTCTGGAGGTGACCCATCTACCTGACACTATCTTTGGTTCATCTCCCTTCCTGAAACAGCCATCCATCACACCCCCTGGCTCCTCATTGCCTCTGATTGCTGCTCCAATAGATCCATGCAATCCAATAGAATTCATAACCAAACGCACTTCCTGCAAACATAATTGTCAATAATGTGGAAGCTCTTTCTAATCTCCCACATCTGACAGGAAGAGCACAACACTATACGAAACACCATCTCTGCTCCTTAACAATCTACACTTCCAGCAAATAGCCCAGTAGAAACATTGCTCCATGGTAGGTGAGTATCTACATTGTACATTTTTAAAGTTTAATCAAGAGACAGATCTCAATTTTTTAAAATAAATCAAAAAAGAACCCACTCTACTGTAGATGTACAAAAACAGTAAGGTTACACTTTAAAATAACTAGCTGCTCCCTGCCCTGTGAGTTCCCCCACATAGGTTTCTCCAAGGTCAGCTATGAATTTCACTGTTAGTTTATTTTTTTTAGATGAACTCCAATGTCCAGAGATACTTGAAACCAAACAGCAGAGGTTTTGCATTTTTGAAAGGCAAATCAGGGCAGGACTTGCACACTTATGGTACAGTCTCTAAGGGAGTATTGCAGAACAAAGAGACCTAAGATGGCAGGTTCATAGTTGGTTGAAAGTGGAGTCGCAGATAGATGGGATAGTGAAGAAGGCATTTGGTATGCTTTCTTTTATTGGTCAGAGTATTGAGTACAGGATAGTAAAGAAGGCACTTGGTATGCTTGCCTTTATTGATCAGTGCACTGAGTATAGGAGTTGGGAGGTCATGTTACAGTTGCATTGGATACTGGTTCAGCCACTTTTGGAATATTGCGTGCATTTCTGGTCTCCCTGCTATAAGAAGGGTGTTGTGAAACTTGGAGAAAGTGAGGACTGCAGATGCTGGAGATCAGAGCTGAAAAATGTGTTGCTGAAAAAACGCAGCAACTTCTTCAATAACATCTTCCAAACCTGTGATTGCACCCCTCCCAGACAAACAAAGGTGGATTATGCATGACAGTATCATGTCTCTGAGTTCCACTCCAAGTCACATACCATCCTGACTTGCAACTATATTGTTGTTCCTTCACCGTTATAGAGTGATAGAGGCATAGAGATGTACAGCACGAAACAGACCCTTCGGTCCAACTCATCCATGATGACCAGATATCCTAAATAAATGCACATTGCAAAGACTGAAAAAAACTAAATGACTGTAGATCCCAAGGCTTTGTACCAGTTGGAGAATTCCCTCCCCTCACGATTGTTGTGCTCTACATGAGATAGGTTTGATTGACATGGTTGGTCAACACTATCACTACGGTCACATATGACAACTGAAATAGCAAGATGACAAACAGTTGGATCTCCATCATCATTGTCCAACAATCTCCATGCAGGCATCAATGTACAATTATTTGATCATTTCCAGCCATCTGAGTATAACTGAATTTGTGAAAATTGGACAATGTTGGTTCGTATTTTGTCTTGAACACATTAAATGCTGGTCAAAATTCCAAATACTGTACATAAAGCTCGGAGACAGACAAGACGTGTGTCATCATGCAGATGAAATCGAGGAATGCGGGTGAGCAATTGCTTTTCCACTGCAGTGATGGGGATGGTGGGGGAGGGAGGTCCAATCTGAACTTGAATGGTGAGACCTACATTGATTCTGATATTGAGCCTCAGTCTCAATAGGATGGAATTAGTGAAATACTAACCATGGAATTAAATAGAGTCATAGAGTCACAGAGATGTACAGCATGGAAACAGACCCTTCAGTTCAACCTGTCCATGCCGACCAGATATCTCAACCCAAACTGGACCCACCTGCCAGCACCCTGCACATATCCCTCCAAACACTTCCTATTCATATAACCATCCAAATGCCTCTTAAATGTTGCAATTGTACCAGCCTCCACCACTTCCTCTGGCAGCTCATTCCATACACGTACCACCCTCTGTGTGAAAAAGTTGCCCCTTAGGTCTCTTTTATATCTTTCCCCTCCCACCCTAAACCTATGCCCACTAGTTCTGGACTGCCCGACCCCAGGAAAAAGACTTTGCTTATTTACCCTATCCATACCCCTCATGATTTTGTAAACCTCTATGAGGTCACCCCTCAACCTCCGACACTCCAGGGAAAACAGCCCCAGCCTGTTCAGCCTCTCCCTACGGCTCAAATCCTCCAACCCTGGCAACATCTTTGTAAATCTTTTCTGAACCCTTTCTAGTTTCACACCATCTTTCCGATAGGCTCCCTGTAATGATTTTGAAATAAGTGGACTCTAAGGCGATGTAAAGATCTGGCTCCTCAGAACACAATTAATGGTGCCCAGCAGGACTGGTGACAAACTGAACTACACAGTGGAATTTAGAATTGCTGAGAAAAAAAGGCAAATTTATCTTTAAATATTTTGGTGTTGACTGGGTCCGGGAGGGAGGTGGGGGGAGGGGAGGGGGCGTGGGATGGATGCAAACATGTGATTGTGAGAAATTAGCACAAAAGAGCAGTGTTACTCATGGAAATCAAATCAGACATACTGAGGAAGTCAGACTATGTTCTTCAGTTCACTATTTACAAGTGAAAATGTTTCAGGAAAGGTACAGAATCAAAGATCCAAAGAGAACAGATTGTGAGGTGTAATTGAATTAACATTGCAAGGGTGCCAGTAACAGGGTACCAGACACATTAGCCAATTAAGTGAAGTGTCTGGGCCAGATGGCTGGGGTTGAATGGATCTCAGAGAGAGATGAGGGATGAACTGGCATGATGGTGTACTGTGATGTTTGCAAGATTTCAAAGAGAAGAAAGTGGCAAAAACTTTTATCTCAACAAGAGTTCCAGATAATCATACTCTAACTGAGCATTTATATATCTACAGGCCATCTGGAGATCTGGGTAATAATAGTCTGACTTAAAATCTGTGTAACGACAGATGGACCAGGAATTTGAGTAATTACCATTGGACTGGGAGTCTGGGTAACTGTAATTGGATTAGGGAATCTGTGCAATAAGAGCTAGACTGGGAGATGTGGGTGATTGCAGTTGGATTGGGTGTCTAGGTGATTACATTTGGTTTAGGAATCTGGGTAGCTAACTGGCAGACTGAGATTTGGATAAACACAATCAGAGTGAATGGCTGGGTGTGGGCTGACTGGGAGACTAGATAACTACAGTCAAACGGGGTGTCTGAGTAACTGCAGTCTGATTGGGGATCTGGGTAATTATAATTGGACTGTGGATCAGGGTAATTTTAATCTGACTGGGGATTAGGATAACCACCATTGGATTGGGATCAGGATAAATACACTACAACCTCATACATTTGTGGGACATGAGTTTTTCTGGCTGCCCTGTATTTATTGCCCATCCCTAGTTGCCCTTGAGAAGGTGATGGTGAGCTGCCTTCTTGAACTGCTGCAGTAGGTTGACCCACAATGCCACGAGGAAAGGAATTCTAGAACTTTGACCTAGTGACAGTCAAGAATGCTGATATATTTCTCCAAGTCAGGTTGGTGAGTGGCTTGGAGGATAGCTTGCAAGATGGTGGTGTTTCCATCAATCTGCTGCCTTTGTTCCTCTGGATGGAAGTAGTCATGGGTTTGTAAAGTGCCATCTAAGAATGTTTGGTGAATTCCTGCAGTGCATCTTGTAGATGGTACGCACAGCTGCCACTGAATGTTAATAGTGGAGGGAGTGAATATTTGTGGATGTGGTCCAATCAAGTGGGCTGTTTTGTCCTGGATGATGTCAAGCTTCTTGAGTTTTGTGGAAGTTGTATTCATCCAGACAAGTGGGATATATTTTTGTTTTAGGCAGGCTTTGGGAATCAGGAGATGAGTTACTCAACACAGTATTCCAAGCCTCTGACCTGTTCTTTTGAAACAACTCTCTGGAATAGGGGTGAATTGGATGGGGAGTTAGATCCATATACCCACTGAGAAAAGTTTGAAGAATTTCAGAAAGTGAGAGGAATTATCACCATAATGACATAATGATTTATAGGAATAACAAATTATTTTTATTGAAGTTTAGAACATTAACGAGGTGCACTTTGATGTCTATAAACCATTGCTTGGAAGTACACTGTAAATAAGTAGTTTTGTTTTAAATTTCAAAACTATGCTTTATTCATTACTTATCTATAAGTAAATTCTACAGGTACAAAAGAGTTCAATACAGACTTTGTAGAAAATACAATGTAATTTTGACATTCCTCATTAGAACTTCAATCTAGTTACAACACAAAAGGCATTTTCTAAACTTGAAAGAAGGCTATTCCTATTACAGCTTCAAAGGTGTCTTGAAATTCAACAGACCCTCATTTTATTTTGGCAGAAAGATCTCAGAGAATGGTCTTTCCCAATTGCGTCTTGTCTACAGCCATCCGGAGGTTTTGTGTGTCTTTCAGCATGTAATCCTGGAACTTGTAATGTGCTGGCCTGCAACACTCGATCAAGGTCAACTCTTTGCACTGGAGGACCAACAAATTTTGGGCAGACAAAAGAACACTTTTCACCAAAGTGATCATCATAGAGTCATAGAGGTGTACAGCACAGAAACAGATCCTTCGGTCCAAGTCGTCCATACCGACCAGATATCCCAAATCAATCTAGTCCCATTGCCAGCACTTGGCCCATATCCCTGTAAACCCTGCCTATTCATATATCCATTGTTACAACATGGGGTAAACTTCCTGCTAATTTAGCCCTGAGATACAGAAAAGCTCACCTCACACTGTATTCTGTTAAATTTTGAGAGGCAAAGATTATCCCAGAGGTTACTATTTAAAGTAAAAATTAACAATGTTATTCCTTAAGTCCAACATGAAAACGACAGCTATTTACAACTCTTTTCTCTTAAACCTATCTTTTACCTCCCACTCTACATTACTGGTCCGATACAAAACACCGATTAAGATTTGCACAAAAAAGCACATTTCAAAATGAGTCAGCTTTATCAATTCTCCTTTATAGATTTTCCTGTTAGTCAGCTTCGATGTTTTGCTGCACAAACTGCTTATTGACAGGTATCTTTCAGAGAGCTGCTCTGCTAGCAGTCTGTACCTCTTGGTGGAGTTCTCCCCTTAAATGTTCAAAGCATCGGATCATTTCACTGGTTTTGATTTCATCAAATACATTATATTTCAATTTGTTTGGATTTTGGTATCTTGGGGCATAATTTAAAATTATTGGCTGAATTTAGATTTGTTTTTGTTTCATGGCAACTCATCTGCAGCTATTTGTTTTGGCCAAGTGTTACATTCTTACTTTGTTCAGGATTCTCTGTGTTTTGTCAGTCCTTGCTAGCTTTTCAATTGTCTTTAAGGTATAGTGCACACCTACACCTTCATAACACCCATGCAGATGTCTTTTCAATGTTGTAATTGTATCAGCCCCCACTTTTTCTTCTAGCAGCTCATTCTATACACATGTGAAAAAGTTGCCCCTTAGGTCCGTTTTAAATCTTTCCCTTCTCACCTTGAACCTATGCGCACCAATTTTGGTCTCCCTCAACCCAGGGAAAAGTACTGAGTGTTTACCCTATCCAATCTCCTCATGATTTTATAAACCTCTATAAGGTCACCCCTCAGCCTCTAATGCTCCTGACAAAACAGCCTCAGCCTGTTCAGCCTCTCCCTATAGTTCAAGGCCTCCAACTCTGGGACCATCCTTGTAAATCTTTTCTGAATCCTTCCAGGTGCAGTTGATATTTGTCTTAGTGTGCTTTACAGGCAACAGACTATAGATCACAGAGTATATGGATCTAACTCCCCATTACAGAACTATTCAGGATGAAAACCTTTGCTGGTCTCTCCCAGACCTTCTTTGCAAAGGTACATAAGGAGGAGGTATGCGACAGTCTCTTCACACACACAACCATCGTGATGTGATGGTGCAGAGATCTGGGACTGAATCCACAAATATTAGCTTCTAGGGTGAAAATTAAGATAAATTAAATGCCTAGAACTCACTCCTTAAAAATGAGACTAGGATATCTTGGAAAATCTGAAAACTAGGATTAGTTATAATTTCATTCAAGGTTGTAGGATCACAGTGAATAAGCAAGTGTCAGAAAGGCTTGGGAAGCCAAATTACCCTTTCCTATCCCTATGTCCTTACGTTTTATTCTTATGTCACTTGCTTGAATCAAGCAGGTCTTGCTAATGTCTGGATTCAGCATCAGCTGTCTGAGACTGAGTCCAACATAACATTTCAACCTGGTCAACAATCTTCTTCAGAGAGGGAAACCTGCTGTCTTTATCTAGTATAGACGAGACATAACTCCCATTGTTAAGTCTTCTAGCTCTGTCATCCTCTACTCTTTGGACTGAATGATAGGGCACAGTGTTGCACAGGACAAGTAAGAGTGGGCATTAAATATTGGAAAAAGCAATCTCAGAGCAGTTGTTGCCAGTGTTGTAATGTGGAAGATACATTTGTTAATTTGTAAACAGCATGATCCCAAGGACAGAAGAGTGATTGTAATAACATGTTCCATTTTAATGATGCTGGTTAGGGGATAAATATTGACTAAGGGAATGCCCTGATTTTCTTCACAGTAATAACACTGGATTGATTACATTCACCAGAAATGGTAGACAGGGCTTTGGATCAATCCCTCATCTGTGAGATATCACACATCAACAGTTCAGTAAGACTCTCAGTCTCATCTTGGACTATCACCTGAGACTTTAAGCTCAATTTTTCTGAGTGGAGCTGGAACAGTCTTCTGCTCAACTGGGAGTTGAGAAACATATATCCTCTTACCTCCAGCTGCCAGGCTCTAACACACCAAATGGGAATTAAAAAGAGTCAGATATCAAGTTATAAACCGTCAGTCATCAAGAAGGGCAAGCACACACGTTGGACTGGTCATACTTTTCTTTGAATTAGCATAGTGGCATAGAAAATAGGCCATTTGATCCTTAAAGCCTGCTCCATCATTTATTACGATCATGGCTGATCACCCAACTCAATATCCTGTTCCCTCCATATATCCCAAGTGCTATATTCCATATCTTCTTGAAACCATACTGTATTTTTTCCTCGACTGTTTTCAATGATAGTAAATTCCACAGGCTCAGGGTGAAGAAATTTCCCCTTATCTCAGTCCAGGATGACGTACCTCATATCCTTGGACTGTCATCCCAATCTTGGACTTCCCCATCATTGGAACATCCTTCCTGCATTTATCCTGTCTAGCCCTGTTAGGATTTTATGAACTTCTGCGAGATCCCCCCTCATTCTTCTTGAGCTCCAGTGAATTATTTTTAGACTAGATTCCCTACAGTGTGGAAATAGGCCCTTCGGCCCAGCAAGTCCACACCGACCCTTCGAAGAGTAACCACCCAGACCCATTTCCCACCAACACTATGGACAATTTAGCATGGCCAATTCACCTGACCTGCACATCTTTGGACTGTGGGAGGAAACCGGACCACCCAGAGGAAACCCACTCAGACACTGGGAGGATGTGCAAACTCCACAAGACAGTTGCCCGAGGCTGGAATCGAACCTGGGACCCTGGTGCTGTGAGGCAGCAGTGCTAACCACTGCGCCACCGTGCGGCCCCTAACCAATTCAACCTGATCCTGTGCATCCAGACATTGTGAAAATTAATTTCTGACAAATTAGATCTTAAAATCCCAACAGTGTGGAAACAAACCCTTCAGCCCAACAAGTCCACACTGACCCACCGAAGAGTAACCCTCCTGGACCCATTCCCTATCCTACTACTCTATATTTTACCCCTGACTGATTTGCACCTAACCTACAAATCCCTGAACATTATGGGCAATTTAACATGGCCAATTTACTTAACCTGCACATCTTTGGACTGTGGGATAAAACTGGAGCACCTGGAAGAAACCCAGGCAGACACGGGGAGAATGTGCAAACTCCACACAGACAGTCACGCAAGGCTGGAATTGAACCTGGGTCACTGGCACTTTGAGGCAGCACAGATCCACCATGCCAACCCTTTTCAGTTTACGCTGACTGTTTATTTTGTAAAGCACTGAGCCATTCATTCTTTGAGTACAAGGAGAACATGATTCTTTAAAATTCAGGGTCAGCCTCCCTGTTTAGAAATAAGTAGCCACTCGCTGTCAGTTTTGAAAATCTCCGACTTGTCTGTAGGCTTCATCTCATCAATTAGAGACAATAATTGGCTGTCTAATATGATCTGAAAGCTGTTGGGTCTCCAAATGAGAAGTTGCCCCTTTGTGGAATTATTTTGAAAATTGAAGAGCTCACCCCATCTCTGATTTGAGAAAATTTGACTCTAAATTCTGTTGTGACCTCCATACATAATATATAGGTAAATGAATGCATATAATATATATGTGTGCACTTTATTTTACCCATTGCTATCAAGAAAGAATAGCTTCGTAGCTGTCAGGCTGTGACAGTCCACTGAATGCTGTGTAGGTTGGCCTGTACATGTTACTTGTGAAAAGCTTCTGTCACCAATGACAATAGGAAGTAACAGTTTTGATCAGTGGAGGCTTTCTGTACTTAACTAAATACCAGCAGCATCGGTCCAACTCCCTCTTGACAGCTATAGATATGCCTCTCCTCCCAGGAATTATGCACTTCATATTGACTAGAAGAAGAGGAATTCCACAATTCACTGTTTACGGTAACGGAGAAATGTGACCTGAAAATGGGCTTTGCTTCTTTCAAGGTTATTCCCTGGATTAAGAATCCAGCCAAGACTTTTGAGGTGTGTTATGGACCAGGCCAGAAACTCTTCAAAACATTTCATGAAGCTAGCCTAGACCCTAACTTTTTTCTTATTTTAAAGGCAGGTGGATATTCCAGTTGTGATGCAGCTGGTCAAACCACTCGGCTTTCAGCAAAACAGAATTTATTTACTCACTACAGTTGAAACATGAACAAAAGAAAGCAAAATTTAGAATAACTTAACTAGTTGAAAACTCAACAAATGAATACAGCAGCTTAACTAAGAAGCTATTGCAATTCCTGGAACATCTCATAAACACACCCCTTGGCAAAAGGTAAATTCAAACACAGGTTCTTACAGGCAGGAGAGATCTCAGAGAGAAAAGTCAGCCAGAGATCATCTGCTGAAGCATCAAAACTTTTTGCGCTGCAGTAACTTGTGTTCACTAAACCAGTAGCTTCACTGCTACAACCAAACCAAACTAGAAAATACCTGAACTGGGAGACCCAGCCACTCCCCTGCCATTGTTAAACTGGGCTCCAACCCAGACATTTCAGCACTGCTGCCTTTACAACCACTCTTTTTTTAAAAAAAAGAACAAATTGACCTTGTTAAAGTGACAGTATCATCACATGAGTCATTGAATTAAAGTGGGGAGAGTTTCAGATGATCAGTTTACTGGAATTTTGGGTCATATGTGTGAACCTGTTCTATTTTCTATCTGATTTGTGCTACTTTAATGAGCTGAGATGCCTCTGTAGCTTCTTTATGAATCTGGTAATTGTGTGCTAAAATGGCACTCCAGAGGCATGATGAAGATCTTCAACACAGACATGGTTATCTCTGATTTTTGTTCTTTCGAGGATGTGGGTGATACTTGCTAGACAAGCATTTATTGCCCATCTCTAATTGCCTGCTTAAATTGGTGAAATCTTTGTGGTGTAAGGATGCCTACAGAGTTATTTGGAAGAGAATTCCATAATTTTGACTCAGTAACAGTGAAGGAATGCCAATATAACCCCAAGTCATGATGTTATATGGGCTTGGAGGGAGTTCTAGGTGGCGGTGTTCCCATGTATTCTAGGTTGAAGAGGTGACCTCATTGTACCTGTTAGGGCTTATTTAAAGAGTAGTCCTACCAATTGCTGACACTTTCTAGAGGGGATTTTATGAAGCTCACAAGAGTGGGAAAACTGGAAGGAAGAAGGGGGTGAGAGATAAAACTTCCATCGAAGGTTGAGAGACAGAGATTAATGTCTGAATTCCTGCCACAGTAGACTGTGTGTCTGTCATGGCTAGAATGGAAGTGAAGCCTCAAAGTGGAATGTCTTTCCTGGGACATGACACTTCCTATTTTCATGGGGGTCGAACTGGGGTTGGGTTTGGGTTTGCATGAAACCTGGCCATTCTAATCATCAGCTCCCTCCACACTAGTGTGAAATTCATCACAATGGAGGGCGGCACCTGTTGTGTGTTATCAGACTTCTGAATGGACTTCTCAAATGTGAAGGATGATCTCTCTCTCTCGGTCTCTCTCTCTCTCTCTCTCTCTGTGCCTTCTCTGCGTTGTGACATTGTATTCTGCACTTTGTTCTGTTACTTTTGTGCGGTAAGATCTGCCTGTGGAGCATGAAAAACAACACTTTTCACTGTAACTCAGTGCATGTGACAACTAGAAGTCAAATCAATGGTAGGGTTGGACTTTGTTCATTTCATATGAGCCTTTGAAGTGGAAAAGAAGGCTTTAGACCTGATGCAGGGACACTCTTGAGGGAGTTAAGCTATCCTTTTGTGTGGATCCAGCATTTTTATAGAGACAAGGTTCTGCTTGGGCTTAAATATAAAGGTAGGCATGAACTATGTGAAATATACACAAATCCATTATGGTGGAACTCTCTAGAATTGTTAAAATCAACTGTCAAAATTACCAGAAGCCCCTGTCAAAGGATTTGTCAGAGTGACCTTTCAAAGTGTCAAGAGGACCTGCCAGCTGCCAAGACATTTAGAATATCCTGACCTTTAAATCTTGTAAATAAATGGCTGGATTTTTAAAATTAATGCCTTCATTCTGCCTGTTGACTTAAACCGGAGGGTTTTCCACTACTGGATTCTACCTACATGACTGAGTTCACAGCCATCCATTATCACAGTAGAGTGCCAGCCATTAAACATTTTGAGTGTCAAAGGCTAGACTCTTTGACATGTGACTATGAATTCCAATGGTTGTTCCTTTAAGGATTGTGCAGTTGGATGAACTGTCTATTGTTATCAGGTTTTATTTTGTTCAAGGAATGTAGCTCTGGTAAATGAGCTTTAAAAATGAGAGCGGTTTCTCAATATAGTGAAGTCTGCAATAGACATTTAAAACTTGGTTTTATGGAATGTCATTTTGCCTCATCTGCTAGAGACCTGAGATCTTAATGGTTGGCATCATGTGATAGGTGTAAGGGCAAAGGTTGATGGCAAGTGTTTGTATGAAATGGCAATAAGTTGTCATTGAGAACATAGAGGTCATAAAGGGCCATGATGAATGGGTGGAGGAGTATAGCTCAGCATGGAGGTCCTGATAGCCCACAGGGTATGAATGGGTTCCCTAGCCTGGCACTGGGTTGCAGGAAGGACCACAATAAGGAGATGACATCCTTCTTAGCATTGGCAGTGTAAGGGTATATGGGGTTGTTTTGGAGGCACAGCATGGCATTGAGGGCATGACTGGTCACTGGGGTGTCTAGGGGCATGAAATAGTTTGAATTGGCATGGATGGGGCTTTGGATGCCTGTGTGTAGTGGGGGAGGGATGTGTGTAGTTGACAGCTGGAGAGATGTTTCATATTTTATTCTTCATTTTTAATTTTCAGACACAGGGCTGCATTTTCCAGCAACTCTGTCAGCCAACAAGATTTTCAATTCTTCTGGGATTTTCCACTCCGAATGCCCCCAGACTAAAAATTTGGTATCTGGACAGCCATTTTTAAAGACTTTGGGAAACCGGGCATTTAACCAAGGGGTTTTGCTCAAAATTGAAATCTGTCATCACTTGTAGCATTTAGGTTAAACTTCTCTGCATCTTTTGTCAAGTCCTTAAATTATTCCTGATGTGTGGTACACAGAACTGTCTATAAACACATAAGTTGAGGCTTAAACAGAGTTCCATGACACTCTAGCACAATCTGTTTATATTCCATGTTTCTAATTGCTCACCTAAATGTACCACCAGCTTCTCTCATCACTATAAACAAACAGTCCTGGTTGACACTCCTAGTGCAGATATAAGGTCAAAAGATTCAGAGACAGAAGTAATCGTTTCATCCCATTGAGTCTGCTCTGCCATTCTGTGAGATCATAGTTAGAGACAAAAAAAATTGCAGATGGTGGAATCCAAAATAGACAAACAGGAGACTGGAAAAGCACAGCAAACCTGGGCAGCATCAGGAGGTGGAGAAGTCGAAGTTTTGAGTGTAACCCTTCTTCAGGACTGGGGGTGGATGTGGGGGGAGTGGCAGATAAAGGGTGTGGCTGGGGCAGGGTAGAATATTCAGGTGGAATGGACATAGGTGAAGACAGGCAGAGGGTATGACCTGGTTGGAGGAACAACATCTCATCTTCCGCCTGGGCACCATACAGCCTGGAGGATTCAACACTGAGTTCTCCAATTTCAAATAAACTCCTTCCCCTTTTCCTGACTCCCCTCCCAGCCCGTCCCCCTCCCTTCTATTCCTCCCTGCCACCAACGGGATTCATTCCTCCCACTGACCAATCAGGTCATACCTTCTGTATGGCTTCACCTATCTCCACTTCACCACCTTGCCCCTGCCTCCCCTTTATCTGCAGCTCCCCCCACACCCACCCCCAGTCCTGAAGAAGGGTTACACCCAAATGTTGACTTCTCCATCTCCTGATGCTGCCTGGCTTGCTGTGTTCCACCAGCCTCCTGACTGTCTATTCATTGAGAGCATGGCTGATATGATAGCCCCCAATCCCACTCTCCTGCAATTGCTGCTTAACCCTTAATTCCCTCACTGATTAAATATCTATCTCAGTCTTGAATATATTTAATAGCAGCCTCACCAGCCCTCTTGTGTTAAAGAATTCCACAGATTACAACCCTCTGAGAGGAGATATTCCTCATCATCTCTTTGCTAAATGGGCTAACTCTCACTCTGAGATTATTCCCTTTGGTCCTATACTCTCCCATAAAGGGGAACAGCCTCCCAGTGTCGATGCTGAATAGTTGAAGGTGTAACCTTTTGGATGAGATAGCAAACCAAGGCTCCCTGTGCATCCTGTGGTATAGAGCTGAAAATGTGTTGCTGGAAAAGCGGAGCAGGTCAGGCAGCATCCAAGGAGCAGGACAATCGACGTTTCGGGCATGAGCCCTTCTTCAGGGAGGGGGACGGGCTGGGAGGGGAGTCAGGAAAAGCAGAAGGAGGTTATTTGAAATTGGAGAACTGAGTGTTGAATCCTCCAGGCTGTATGGTGCCCAGGCGGAAGATGAGATGTTGTTCCTCCAACCAGGTCATACCCTCTGCCTGTCTTCACCTATCTCTGTTCCATCTGAAGGGCTCATGCCTGAAACATCGATTCTCCTGCTCCTTGGATGCTGCCTGACCTGCTGCGCTTTTCCAGCAACACATTTTCAGCTCTGATCTCCAGCATCTGCAGTCCTCATTTTCTCCATCCTGTGGCATAGGACTGTTTTGAAGAAGAGCAAGGCAGTTCTCATTGTGTTGAGGTGACTGTTTATCCTTCAGCTGACATCAGTTAAAAAGTAAAACCTCACTGGTTTCTGTTTGCAGATTGGCTGGCACATTTTGTGTGCGCAAAAGTAATGACACGTCAAAAAAGATTTCAATAGCGCCAATGTTTTTTGGGACATCCTGAAATGGAGAAGGATGCTATATGAATGCAGGTTCTTGTCCTGTCAAAGTCATAGAGATGTATAGCATGGAAACAGACCCTTCGGTCCAACCTGTCCATGCCGACCAGATATCCCAACCCAATCTAGTCCCACCTGTCAGCACCCGGCCCATATCCCTCCAAACCCTTCCTATTCATATACCCATCCAAATGCCAATTAAATGTTGCAATTGTACCAGCCTCCACCAACTTCCTCTGGCAGCTCATTCCATACACGTACCATCCTCTCTGAGAAAACGTTGCCCTTTAGGTCTCTTTTATATCTTTCCCCGCTCACCCTAAACCTATGCCCTGTAGTTCTGGACTCCCCGACCCCAGGGAAAAGACTTTGCCTATTTACCCTATCCATGCCCCTCATAATTTTGTAAACCTCTACAAGGTCACCCCTCAGCCTCCGACGCTCCAGGGAAAACAATCCCAGCCTGTTCAGCCTCTCCCTATAGCTCAAATCCTCCAACCCTGACAACATCCTTGTAAATCTTTTCTGAACCCTTTTAAGTTTTACAACATCTTTCGGATAGGAAGGAGACCAGAATTGCACGCAATATTCCAACAGTGGCCTAACCAATATCCTGTACAGCTGCAACATGAACTCCCAACTCCTGTACTCAATACTCTGACCAATAAAGAAAAGCATACCAAACACCTTCTTCACTATCCTATCTACCTGCGACTCCACTTTCAAGGAGCTATGAACCTGTACTCTAAGGTCCCTTTGTTCAGCAACACTCCCTTGGACCTTACCATTAAGTGTATATGTCCTGCTAAGATTTGCTTTCCCAAAATGCAGCACCTCGCATTTATCTGAATTAAATTCCATCTGCCACTTCTCAGCTCATTGGCCCATCTGGTCCAGATCCTGTTGTAATCTGAGGTAACCCTCTTCGCTGTCCACTACTCCTCCAATTTTGGTGTCATCTGCAAATTTACTAACTGTATCTCTTATGTTCGCATCCAAATCATTTATGTAAATGTCAAAACGTAGTGGTCCCAGCACCAATCCTTGTGGCACTCCACTGGTCACAGGCCTCCAGTTTGAAAAACAACCCTCCACCACCCCCCTCTGTCTTCTACCTTTGAGCCAGTTCTGTATCCAAATGGCTAATTCCTCCTTCATTCCATGAGATGTAACCTTGCTAATCTACCATGGGGAACCTTGTCGCACGCCTTACTGAAATTCATGTAGATCACATCTACCACTCTGCCCTCATCAAGTCCTTGGTAATCTTTGTAAATGATCTAATAAGCATCATGGGTCACAACCCATGATTCCATGGCAGAGACTGCAGTAAGGACCAGTTCATGAAAACTGTCACAGAAATATATTTTATGAAGCATTTGGAAAACAATCAAGGTAGCCTAATATTTGGCCAATCTTTGTCAAGGCCGGACTGGATTGAACCTTTCCAGTTGGCAATACCCTGTTGCACAAGCATCTAGTCAACTGAGCTACCAATTGGATGCCAAATGGACTCAGTTTGGTTGTGGTGCTACTCTGCAGAATTAACCAGTTACATTGACTGACAGTTATCTGTCAATCTTTCTTTAAACTGCCAAGCCTTCTGATTGGTCAATGCATTGCTCTGAGAAATGAAATAGAGAATGGCTGTCATATATTTTCTTGAGTTGAAACAGCCGCTGAATGTGTACGTGTTATTTTTGTCTGCAGAACACAAAGATGTATATCAATATGGACAGTCCTTTGAAATTTTATTGACTGTAGAAAAGCAGACATACTTTGTCTAATTAACAGCCACTCAGCTTTGCCTGGAACTTCAAGGTAGTCAATGCAATCTCCTCCAATTGTCAGCAGATATCCAAAACATGTATTTATTTTTTCCCAAATGAAAGGGCAATATCTGTGCATTTTTTTGACATTTAAATAGCCTTAATCACTTTTACATGACACTTAACAAACTTTCTGCTGTTCTCAGAACTATTGCAATAACTCTCTGATGTCTCATTGCTTCAACCCCATGCTGCTTTTCCTATTTCTCCTTTGAACGTCTGACTGGATCTGATTAATTTTATAATTAAGTCTGTTGCTGAACTGATGATCTGCTTTAATGTCTATGTTATGGTTCAGACCTCATCTCCCACTGTTTTTGACACACAATTCTGGTTCAGAGTGCAATTTCCCATCAGAAACTCTTGTCTACAGTGATTGAAATCCATTCCTTCCCAATGCTACCAGTTGGGGACAGCGATGCCCTTAGGGTTAAACATAGAAACAGAGAAAATAGATTCAGGAATAGTTCAGTTGGCCCTTTGAGCCTGCACCACCATTCGATATGATCATGGCTGATTAGATTATATTACTTACAGTGTGGAAACAGGCCCTTCGGCCCAACAAGTCCACACCGACCCGCCGAAGCATAACCCACCCAAACCCATTCCCCTACATTTACCCCTTCACCAAACACTATGGGCAATTTAGCATGGCCAATTTAGCATGGCCAATTCACCTAACCTGCACATTTTTGGATTGTGGGAGGAAACCGGAGCACCCAGAGGAAACCCACGCAGACACGGGGAGAATGTGCAAACTCCACACAGAGAGTCGCCTGAGGCGGGAATTGAACCTGGGTCTCTGGCGCTGTGAGGCAGCAGTGCTAACTACTGTGCCACCATGCCGCCCACTAATCCCAGTGTAATCCCAGTATCTGACTCCCGCTTTCTCCCAATACACCTGATCTCTTTAGCCACACAGGCAGCGTCCAGCTCCCTCTTGAACATATCTGATGAAGTGGTCCCAACAGCTTTCTGTGGAAGAGAATTCCACAGGTTTACAACTCTGAGTGAAGAAATCTTTCCTCACCTCAGTCCTGAATGGTTTACCCCTTAATCTTAGACTGTGACTCCTAGTTCTAGACTTCCCCAACATCGCAAACATTCTTCCTGCTTCTCACTTGTACAGTCCCATCAAGATTATACATGTTTTGATGAGATACCCCCTTCATTCTTCAAAATTCCAGTGAATACAGCCCAATCAATCCAGTCTTTCAACATATGTCTGTCCTGCCATCCCCGAATCAGAGTTGAGAAAGTGACACTGGTAAAGCACAACAGGTCAGGCAGCATCCGAGGAGCAGGGGAATCAACATTTCAGGCATAATCCCTATATCAGGAATTTGTTTATCCCTGAAGCGTCGATTCTCCTGCTCCTCGGATGCTGCCTGACCTGCTGTGCTTTTCCAGCACCACACTCTCGACTCTGATCTCCAGTATCTGCAGTCCTCACTTTCTCACTTTCATCCTTGGAATCAATCTGATAAACCTTTGCTGGACTCCCTCAATAGTAAGAATGTCCTTCCTCAGACTAGGAGGCCAAAATTGCACACAAAGCCCAAAGCCCAAAGAATTGCAGGGAATACACAATACAGATACAGGCCATTCAATCCAAAAAGGTCAGAGTAGCATTTCAGCCTTACTCAAGCCATTTGCCATCCTGTCTCAACAATTGCTGTTTGAATTCATGTATCTCTGGACATCGGAGTGCATCTAGGAAAAATTAACAAAAAGTAAACTTGTGTGGGAGAGCTCACAACACAAGAACAGATAAGTGCATAGTTTTTAACGTGTAACATTGCTGTTAGTCTACAGTAGTGAGTAGAATGAGTTCTTTCTTGATTATATGTTTTATTGAAATCTGTCCCTTGATTAAATTTTAAAAATATAAGCTGTAAGTACTAAGTTAACCGTTTTTTTAAGAGCAATACGATGGTGCTATTTTCTGGTTCTGTAGATGTGAAGGAGCAAAGATGGCCTTTAGTAGAGTGATATGCTCTTCTTGTTGGATGTGGAAGTTTAGGGAGAGTTTACATATTACTGAGGATTATGTCTGCAGGAAGTGTCTTTGGTTGCAAATCCTATCAGATCGAATGGATCGGTTGGAGCGACAGTTAAAGGCAATAAGGAATTTACAAGAGCAAGGGGGTGTATTGGAGAGCAGTTATAGGAAAGGAGAAAAGCTGATATAGTCTAGTAGATGGGTTAACTCCAGGAAAGGTAGGAGGTCTAGATAGGTAGTGCAGGAATCTTCTCTGGCTATCCCCATTTCAAATAAGTATGCTGTTTTGGAAAATGTCGGGCGTGATGGACTCACAGGGGAATGTAGCATGAACAGTCAAGTTTCTGGTATTGAGATTAGCTCCAATGCAATGAGGGGTACGTTGGGTTCCAGAAGATCAATTGTGTTAGGGGACTCTCTTGTCAGAGGCAAAGACGGGCGTTTCTGTGGCCAGCAGCGAAAAATCAGAATATCGTATTGCTTCCCTGATGCCACGATCAAGGAAGTCTCAGAGAGGGTGCAGAATATTCTAAAGGGGGAGAAGGGCCAGCAGGAGGTCATTGTACACATTGGAACCAACGATATAGGAAGGGAAAAGGATGAGATTCTGAAGGCAGATTACAGAGAGTTAGGCAGGGATTTAAAAAGAGGTCTTAGAGGATAGTAATATCTGGATTACTCCCGGTGCTATGAGCTAGTGAGGATAGGAATAGGAGGATAGAGCATACTAAGGACAAAAGGGTAACTAGGGAGAGAACATGGAACCTCAAAGATCAGTAAGGCGGCCTTTGTGTGGAGCCACAGAAAATGAAGGAGATACTAAACAAGTATTTTACATCAGTATTTACTGTGGGAAAGGATATAGAAGATATAGAATGTAGGGAAATAGATGGTGACATCTTGCAAAAATGCCCATATTACAGAGGAGGAAGTGCTGGATGTCTTGAAATGCATAAAGGTGGATAAATCCCCAGGACCTGATCAGGTGTACCCTAGAACTCTGTGAGAAGCTGGAAAAATGACTGCTGGGCCTCTTGCTGAGATATTTGTATCATCGATAGTCACAGGTGAGGTGCCGGAAGACTGGAGGTTAGCTAACGTGGTGCCACTGTTTAAGAAGGGTGGTAAGGACAAGCCAGGGAACTATAGACCAGTGAGCCTGACCTCGGTGGTGGGCAAGTTGTTGGAGGTAATCCTGAGGGACAGGATGTACATGTATTTGGAAAGGCAAGGACTGATTAGGGAGAGTAAACATGGCTTTGTGAATGGGAAATCATGTTTCACAAACTTGATTGAGTCTTTTGAAGAAGTAACAAAGAGGATTGATGAGGGCAGAGCAGTAGATGTGATCTATATGGACTTCAGTAAGGTGTTCAACAAGGTTCCCCATGGGAGACTGATTAGCAAGGTCAGATCTCACGGAATGCAGGGAGAACTAGCCATTTGGATACAGAACTGGCTCAAAGTAGAAGACAGAGAGTGGTGGTGGAGGGTTGTTTTTCAGACTGGAGGTCTGTGACCAGTGGAGTGCCACAAGGATTGGTGCTGGGTCCACGATAATCCATCATTTATATGAATGATTTGGATGTAAATGTAGGAGGTATAGTTAGTAAGTTTGCAGATGACTCCAAAATTGGAGGTGTATTGGACAGCAAAGAAGGTTACCTCGAGTACACAGGATCTTGATCAAATGGGCCAATGGGCTGAAGGATGGCAGATGGAGTTTAATTTTGATAAATGCTAGATGCTGCATTTTGGAAAAGCAAATCACAGCAGGACTTACACACTTAATTATAAGGTCCTAGGAAGTCCTGCTGAACAGAGACCTTGGAGTGCAGGTTCATAGTTCCTTGAAGGTAGAGTCAGGTAGATAGGATATGAAGGTGTTTGGTATGCTTTCCTTTATTGGTCAGAGAATTGAGTATAGGAATTGGGAGGTCATGTTGCGGCTGTACAGGATTTTGGTTAGGCCACTTTTGGAATATTGCATGCAGTTCTGATCTCCTTCCTATCAGAAGGATGTTGCGAAACTTGAAAAGGTAAGATTTACAAGGATTTTGCCAGGGTTGGAGTATTTGAGCTGTAGGGAGAGGTTGAATAGGCTGGGGCTGTTTTCCCTGGAGCGTCGGAGGCTGAGGGGTGACCTTGTAGAGGTTTATAAAATCATGAGGGACATGGACAGGATAAATGGATAAGGTCTTTTCCCTGCAGTGGGGGAGTCCAGACTGGAGGGCATAGGTTTAGGGTGAGAGGGGAAAGATATAAAAGAGACCTAAGGGGCAACTTTTTCATGCAGAGGGTGGTGCATGTATGGAATGAGTTGCCAGAGGAAGTGGTAGAGGCTGGTACAATTTCAGCATTTTGAAGGCATCTGGATGGGTACATGAATAGGAAGGATTTAGAAAGACATGAGCCAAGTGCTGGCAAATGGGACTGGACTGGTTAGGATTTCTGGTCGGCATGGACAATTAGACTAGTGTGTCTATTTCTGTGCTGTACATTTCTATGACTCTAATATCTGCCAGCAGAACCCAGAAGACCATACGATGTAGGACCACAAGCCAGTCATTTGGCCAAATGACTCTGCCATTTCAGGAGATCACGGCTAATCTGAATATCCTCAACTCTAATTTCCTGCCTTATCTCCACAACCCTTGATTGACTAATAAAGACAAAAACTACGAAAGCTCCAAGTCTGATATGAAAACAGAAAGTACTGCCGAAACTCATCAACAAACCTGCGGAGGGAGACACAGAATAAATGTTTCAAATCCAGTCACCTGAAAATAACTGGGTCAGGGTCATTTATGCTGATGGCAGGGTAGGGCAGGATTGGGGTAGTTAATGGAGTACGTGGGAATAGTGCCCAGATAGGGAGAGAAAGGACAGGCAAACAAAAAGACTGCTGGTGGTCAGAGAGAGAGAGGGTATGATGTTAACAAGAAGCGAAAATGGGTGGGCTGTGCTTGGAGACATCCACACTAAACAGGACCGAAAGATTTGGGGGCGGTTAATGAATATGGAGCAGGGTGTTCCCATTCTCACTGTGGAGTGCTGAAGGCTGCAAGGTATCGCGTCAAAAGGTGAGGGGTATTGTTCCTTCAGCTTGCGTCAAGCTTCCGTGGAGCACTGCAGCAAGCCTGAAACTAAAATGTTAGCATGGCAACATAGTGTTGAAGTGGCAGGCCACTGGGAACATGGGTCCTGTTTATGGACAGAGCAAAGAGACCACATTGTGAACAGTGAAGGCAGTAGACGAGATTGAGTGAAGTGCAGGTAAATCATTGCTTCACCTTGAAGGTGTGTCTGGGTCCTCAGATAATGAGGAGGGAAAGAGTAAATGAGCAAATGTTGCACATTTTGTGATTGCATGAGAAGGTGCCGTGGGGCAGTAGGAAGGTGTTGGGAATGGAGGACATGTGGACCAGGGTATCTCGGAGGGAATGGTCTCTGCAGAATGTGGTCAAGAGAGGGGACGGGAATATATTTCTGGTGGTGGCATCCTGCTGGAGGTGGTGATTTATCATCTTTTGGATGTGGATGCTGATGGGATGGAAAATGAGAACCAGGAAGATTCCCATAGTCATTAAACTCTGCTTTTCAGCATTGATTATACTTTACAATGAAGTCTCACCAGACCTCTGTGTTAAAAATTCCATAGATCTGCTGCTCTCTGAGAGGGAAAAAGAACTCTCCTCATTTCTGTCTTAACTAGTAAAGACCCTACTCTGAGATTATGCCCTCCATGTCTGGACTCTCCTCCAAGGGGGAAAATACTTTCCATATCCACCAAAGCTATAAGACCATAAGATATTGGAGCAGAATTAGGCTATTCTGCCCACTGAGTCTGCTCCATCGTTTGATCATGGCTCATCTGTCTCTCACTCCATTCTCCTACCTTCTCGCCATAACCCTTGATCCCCTTACTAATCAAGGACCTATCTATCTCTGTCTTAAATAGACTCAATGCCCTGGCCTCCTTAGCCTTCTGTAGCAACAAGATCCACTGATTCACCACCCACTGGCTGAAGAAATTCTTCCTTATTTTCATTCTAAAGGGTCATCCCTTCACTCTGAGGCTGTTCCTAGTCTCTCCCTCCAGTGGAAACAACTTCTCCATGTCCACTCTGTTACATTAGCTCTGTTCCAGTCCTCTGGGAATCTCCTTGTGAGTGATTCCTGAAAGATTCCCACCAATGGCTTTACAATTTCCTCAGCTCTGTCCTTTCAAACTCTGGGGTGTAGTCCATCTGGTCGGGTGACTTATCCACGTTCAGATCTTTCAGCTTTCCTAGCATCTTCTGCTTAGTGATGACTATGGCACTCACCTCTGACCCCAGATTCTACTGAAGTTCTGGTATGCTACTGGTGTCTTCCACTGTGAAAACTGATGCAAAGTACTTATTCAGTTCCTCTGCCTTTACTAATTTGCCAGCCTCATTTCCAGTGGTCCAATGTCATTCTTGGCTCTCTCATATCTTTTACAGATATAAAAGTACTCTTGCCCAATCTCCTCAGTCTCTCCTTATGAGACTGTCTCTCCATGTCTCAGCCTTCACTGGACTGCCCCCAATGCCAGTATAGGGTTCTGTACTATTCCAGCTAGTTTATTGTATAGTTTTAGAAATACTTCCCTATTTTTATGTACATTCCCTTTGAAATACAGGCCAACATTCCGTTTGACTTCCCTATTATGCACTGAATTTGAATAGCTGAAAATGTGTTGCTGGAAAAGCGCAGCGCAAGCCCTTCTTCAGGAATTCCTGAACGTCGATTCTCCTGTTCCTTGGATGCTGCCTGACCTGCTGCGCTTTTCCAGCAACACATTTTCAGCTCTGACCTCCAGCATCTGCAGTCCTCACTTTCTCCACTGAATTTGAATACTCAGTTTTCTATAATTCATGATCGAGGACTCTGAAATTACTCTGTTCCATAGTTTGCTGCAGTTTCTCTCCATTTAAGTAATATGCAGGTCCTCTATTCTTCCTGCCAAAGAGCACATTTTCCCAAATCATATCCAACTACCAAGTTTTTTCTCGCTCACTTCACCTCTTCTGACTCATGATGTCTTTCTCTCCACTGTTCCTTCCCACATATTTTGGTGACATCAGCAAATCATCTGGTACCATTTACTGCAAAAACACCAATGCTATTTATTAAACCACCACCCGTGCATTAAGTTCCATATTCTCATTGACCTTTGAGTAAAGGGGTTTATTCAGAATTCTCAATTTCGGTTCTGTGCTTATAGTTTTATGGTTCCCCTCCAGTGGTGGCATCCTCTTTTTCTACAATCTGTTGAAGGTTTTGTGGTTTTGAAGGCCTCTGTTAGTCACTGCATAGAGCTCTCCAGGACACCCGCACCAATCAACCCCACCGCTCCGTGGCCAAATGTTTCAACTCCCCCTCCCACTCTGCCGAGGACATGCAGACCCTGGGCCTCCTCCACCGCCACTCCCTCACTGTCTGATGCCTGGAAGAAGGACGCCTCATCTTCCGCCTCGGAACACTTCAACTCCAGGGCATCAATATGCACTTCACCAGCTTTCTCATTTCCCCTCCCTCCACTTTACCCCAGTTCCAACCTGCCAGCTCAGCACCGTCCTCATAAGCTGTCCTACCTGCTAATCTTCCTTCCCATCTATCCACTCCACCCTCCTCTCAGATCTATCACCTCCATCCACCAAATGCACTCTTAGCTACCTTCTCCCCAGCCCCACCCCCCTCCAGTTTATCTCTCCGTCCCGGAGGCTCCCAACCTCATTCCTGATGAAGGGCTTTTGCCCGAAACATCGATTTTCCTGCTCCTCGGATGCTGCCTGACCTGCTGTGCTTTTCCAGCACCACTCTAATCTTGACTGCATAGAGTGACTCAAAGTTTTCAAGAGAAAAAAGATAGGTGGGTATTATCTCCAAACATTGGTATCATCTTTGACCTTGGGTTAGAATGCCCACTAATGGGGAATATGTGGAATTCATGTGAAATATCCAGCCTCCCACGTATTTCTCAGCCACGGCACACAAGCCTCATTCCTGTTGAAGGACTTCTGCCTGAAACGTCAATTCTCCTGCTCCTCGGATGCTACCTGACCGGCTGTGCTTTTCCAGCACCACACTTTCCACCGAAATATCCACCCAACTTCAATCAACAGAGGGAGTCAGAGTATTGTGTGCAGTTCTGGTCATATGATTGCATTAGTTGGGGTGCACATCGGAATATTGTGGTGATATTATAGATTTTCAACTATAAGGAGGGTCTAGATAAGCTCGGGCTGTTATTTACTTTAGAGCACAGAAGGTTGAGGGAAGACATAAAGGAGCTATATAAGATTATGGAGGGCATGGATATAAAGCAAGGTGGATTTAATCAGAGGATCATTAATAAGGGGACAAAATTTTAAAATGAAAGGCAGGAAGTATAGATGGGATTTGATGAAAAACACTTTTGTCCAGAGGGTGGTGGGGATTCTAGAATACACTGTCTGGGAGGGTAGGTTGAGATGCAAAACCACACGACCTTTAAAAAGTATTTGGATGATCACTTGAAGTATCATAACAGTCAAGGCCATGGGTCTAGTACAGTAAAGCAGAACTGGATGGGCAGAAGAGCTTCTTCTGTACTTTCTGATTCTGTGAGATATTAAGGAGCTAGTAATGACTCAAGCACAAAACATCTTGACTAAAATGCAAGCAGCAACAGCAGAAGTTTCTTAATTTAGTCAATACAATCAAGGTATTCCATTAGAGAGACTTGTATAATGATAGGTAGTTGATCACTGTCTGAAAGGATGATGTATTTACGCAGCGGATATTGTGTTCCCTAGCCGTTGTTTGTTTTTAGCAAATATGTTTGATGACCAGCGAGTCACAAAAACCTCACTAGCCATCAATTTACATTTATACAGTGCCTTTAATGTAAGAGCATCACGGCACGTTACCAAAGAAATAAATGACACTGAGCAAGGTAAGGAGATATCAGTTACAGCCGATGGCCACGGAATCTAGATTTTAAAGTCAGAGTGGGGAGAGGAGTTTTGAGGAGGGAATTTCAGAGCTTAGGCCCTAAATAACTGAACTGAGCAGTTCGATCTAATGAACAAAGTGCAGCAGGTGAAAAACTTGAAGTTTTAAGTAAATTGTAAAAATTGCAACTGGATGTGGGATCTCTTGTGTAAAGAGAGAGAGAAATCCACCTCTTCAGGAAAATAGGAAGATGTTGGTATGGAAACTTGATGCCTACAATAGAGACAGCAGCTAAGAAAAAGGTGCTGGTAGACTGGACATATAGCACATTCACTTTCTGATCAGACTTATGGAGAAGGTAACTTGCAGCCTGAAATAACTGCAGAGAGGCCAATATTCCATCACCAAGTCACCCTTTATTTACATGCGCACTGTACATGGGCTCTGACCAGCCAGCGCGGAGCCAGTCCCTAGAATGAAGAGACCCTCTGAATCACCTGTTCATTTTTTTTTTGCAAACACCAGGGTGGCCAGTGACAAACACTGCCCTTCATATCAAAGGGCAGTGCTGAATCTCCGGTTTACTTTTTTTTTCCCACACTACCACCTAAGTGCGGTAGTGCTTATTTTTTTTCCCCAGCACCCATGGTGTGTGTAGGTGGGAGACACAGTGAAAATCGCCTGTTCATCTATGTCAGCCAGGGCTCCCTGATTGGCTGAGGTTAATAACCCCAATCAAGGATCTAATTGTCAATGAGATCTACCTGATACTCATTCCAATCATTACATAACTCCACCATTTTCCAAAATTTTATCACCCTAATTCCAGCCCAACTGACAGTCCCAATGTCTCCCTTCAACACCTCCCTTTGGGGCTTCTCCAACAACTGGCTGTGAGCCATATTTAATAATAACACAGGTGACATGTTCACATATGGAAAAATTCATTCTAACTATGGAGATGGTGGGTGCGGTGGTGGTGACAAAATATAGAAGGTTCTATATGTTCGTTCACACTGCAGGATTCCTTTTAAAAAAAACACTGCAAACAGATTGTACATTGTTTGAAGAATGTGATGTTATTTTAGACAAAATTGACGAGCATTGGGAAGCTACAGAGACTTGACTGTACAGATGTTGTGTGCATGGATGAACAGACAATCAGGCCAGAAAATCTATAATAAACCAAATGTGGGTTTGCATAAACATATTTTCTACAGCAGAATAGGCACATTTTTGGGAAGGAAGGAGGTGGAATATATATGTTTGGTATTTATAAAATGAGCAAAAGGGCTGAAGTCAATCTCTAGGACAAAAAGTTCAAGCCCAGAGGATACAATATGCTATAACAACCAGCATAATGTTTGACCAGTGCTGAGCAGAGCTGAGATAGCAGGGATCATGCTTATTTCCTTTTCTTTCCAGAGAGAACTTAAGCTTGCCCTCAAAAGCACATGATGTCATTTCCAAAACTTGCTGCATGCAAATTGGCTTCTGAGTTTCCTAGGTCTCATACCTAAGACTGTATTCCCCTCACTGCCAACCACTCTGGAATGTCTTTTAGCTTTATGGGGAATAGTTGGTGAGATAAATGCAATACCTACTTTTCATTCATTTCTCTTATTAAGAGTTAAAAAGGTTTAATCTTCATTTGGTTTTGAGTGAGCATAAAGGGTTGTCCTCGGTTTAATAGTCTGGGGATGTGAATTTGAATCCCATCACAAAAAATGTTGAAACTTAGACTCGGTAAAAGTATGGAATAAAAAGCCAGCCTAATGAGGATTGCATAGCCAATGTCAATTGTCATTTCTAAAAAAAACCCCTGGCTTCACTGAAATTCTTTGAGGAATGAGATCTGTTACTTTTACTCAGTTTGATCCGCATGTGACTCCAGACTACTCTTAAATGGCCTCTGGGCATTTAGAGATGGACAATACATATTTGTCCAGCTAGTGACACCCATATCGCATGAATGAAGAATAAAACAAACTCATCAGCATCTGTAGAAAGAGAAAGAGTTAATTTTTACAATCCAATACCTTCTCAATACTCACAACAAAAACAGAAACCTGAAGCAACTCAGCAGGTCTGGAGAGAAAAATGGAATTAACATCTCGAATCCAGTGACCCTTCATCAGAACTCAACATCTTCTCAATGCGCTTCTTTTGATCCTTTTTTGCATCGTGCTGCACGATGATCAAATGCTGCTTTTCATGTTTCCACATCTCCACCTGGCTCTGTTCTGTATTGACTCATCGTTCATTGTCGAAATTCTCATTCTTTACTCCCAGGAAACTCCATGCTTCCAACACTGCCCTTGCTGGCCTCCCATCTCCTTTGATCCACGTGTTTATCTCACCCAACAGCCCATATCATGACATTGACATGCCACCAATCTCCACGCTCACCTTTTCTCAGGTCTTAATCATTTCTACCTCAGTATCACCTCTGGGCTGCAGGCCCCCAATATCAGAATTCCTGAGTACAGTGTTCAGAACTGAATGTAACACCAAACACAAGGCAGAGCTCAACACAATGACAACATGACTTCCATGACTTACTAGACTTTTAGTCCTAACATAAGGGGTTAACCAGTCCCTGATAGAGCTGAAAATGTGTTGCTGGAAAAGCGCAGCAGGTCAGGCAGCATCCAAGGAACAGGAGAATCGACGTTTTGGGCATAAGCCCTTCTTCAGGAAGGGCTTATGCCCGAAACATCGATTCTCCTGCTCCTTGGATGCTGCCTGACCTGCTGCGCTTTTCCAGCAACACATTTTCAGCTCTGATCTCCAGCATCTGCAGCCCTCACTTTCTCCAGTCCCTGATAGAGCATTGTAACACAAATACAAACTAACGGACAACAGAATCTGACATAAGGCGAATGGAAACTTACAAAATTAAAATGACATTATTCGGACTACTGCTCTTGTAGTGTCCACTGGTCTCTAAAGGCCTCTGTTGTGTCGGTGAACAACGTTTGCTCCCTCTCAATAGATGTAACTGTGACAGTGTGGCAGACAGTCAGGCATGGTCACCCCCTCTGTTGCTCGTTAGTGGCCACTTTTAGCCAGGTTCAGGAACAGGCCTAAGAGGAAGTCCTCTGAATTGCCTACCCCTCCTGTTCAATCTAAAGGTACTGGTGAGATTTTGATTCCCATCCTTCTTGACTCAAGGACCAACAATCAATTAACGTTTTAAATTTTGTTCGCCCTTGGTTCATTCATTAGATGTGCGCATTGCTGGCTGGCCAGCATTTATTACCCATCCCTAACTGCCCCAGAGAAGGCAGCAATGAACTGCCTTTTTGAACTACTGCAGTCCTTAGAAGTCCAGGAACACCCACAGTGCTGTGAGGAAACTAGTTCCCAGCAACAGCGAAGAAATGGTGATATAGTTCCAAGTCAGGGTGGTGTGTGGCTTGGAACAGAGCTTACAACGGGTGACGTTCCTGCGCATCTCTGCAAGTTCCTCTCTAAACTGCACATCATCCTGTGGAGCTTCACCATTGTTCTTTCTCTGTCATTGCGTCAAAATCTTGGAATTCCTTCCACCAGCACTGTGGGTGATCCTGTGCTGGACAACTGCAGCAACTCAAGAAGGCAATTCAATCCTACATTCTCCAGAGCAACTAGCGAAGGACAATGGATCAGAGAACCATGAAAGGTCTACAGGATGGAAGCAGGCTATTCAATCCATTGAGCTCACACCGACCCTACAAACAGCATCTCACCCAGACCCAATCTCCCTACCCTATCCCTGTAATGCCCATTTCCCATGGCTAACTCACCCATCTTGCACATCCCTGGACATTCTGGACAATTTAGCATGGCCGATCCATCTAACCTGCACTTCTTTGGACTGTGGGAGGAAACATGGGAAGAATGTGCACGTTCCACACATACAGTCTCTAGAAGGTGGAATCAAACACAGATCCCTGAGACTGTGAGGCAGCGGTATTAACCACTGAGCCACTGTACCGCCACAAGAAATGGTGATGTAGTAAGCGACATCCATATCCCAAGTACAAATATAAAGTCAAGAATTATGGGCAACAAATCGTCAAAACATAGGAGTCAACATGAGATCAGCAGTAATTTTTTTTGCAACATTGAATGAACTCAAGGGACTGAGTGAGTCACTCCTTCTCCTACTCTGATGTTCTTAGTTTTTTTTTTGTCTTGCCACTGTCAGGCTGGTATGGAATTGAAATCTAACCCACTCATATAAAACAGGACACATTTAACACTGGGGCCTTTTAAAAACCAGAGACAATTTTTCCTCAGCTTCTGTCCTGCTGAAGGTAACTAAACCACCATTTACCAAAATCCTGTATGTGACCACAGTGTGTGGACAGCAGCCTTCTCTGTCACAGCTGAGTGAATACTATGCCCTGAGACACAACAGGAGAATTTGAGTGCAGGATACCTGACTAATGCTTGAGGCAGAGATGATGTGGGAAATAGAAACAGAAAAAAATGCTAAATGCCCTGAGGCATTGCCTGAGGACATTCTCCAGCCTCAATGTAAAGGGACAAGAACTGTCATCTTTTCCTCTAATTCCTTTTGCATATGCTTTTTTTAAAATGCAAAGATCTCTATATCAGCAGTTAGATTTGTGACTCACTAGCCCTACCCTCACCCCACTCAACATGTTACGTTAAATAAGTTTTCTGCTTGCTCCCAGCTATGGAGCTGATCAAACTGATTGATCACACTGATATGTTTGACTAGTTCAGAGAGCAGTTAAGAATCAATCAAGTTGCTTTGGGTCTGGAGTTACATATAGGTCAGACAAGGTAAGGACAGCAGATTTCCTTCCCTGCTGGGCATTAGTGATACAAAATCCAATAGTTAAAAGCCATCTTCCTCGACAAGATCAACAAAATGATTTCGATGCGAGCATAAGAGATACAGTTAGTAAGTTTGCAGATGACACCAAAATTGATGGTGCAGTGGACAGTGAAGAAGATGACCTCAGATTACAACGAGCTCTTGATCAGATGGGCCAATGGGCTGAGAAGTGGCAGATGGAGTTTAATTCAGATAAATGTAAGATGCTGCATTTTGGGAAAGCAAATCTTGGCAGGACTTATACATTTAATGGTAAGGTCCTTGGGAGTGTTGCTGAACAAAGAGCCCTTTGAATGAAGGTTGATAGATCCTTGAAAGTGGAGTCACATGTAGATAGGATAGTGAAGAAGCCGTTTGGTATGCTTTCCTTTATCGGTCAGAGTATTGAGTACAGGAGTTGGGACATCATGTTGTGGCTGTACAGGACATTGGTTAGGCCGCTGTTGGAATATTGCATACAATTCTGGTCTCCTTCCTATTGGAAAGATGTTGTGAAACTTGAAATGGTTCAGAAAAGATTTACAAGGATGTTGCCAGGGTTGGAGGTTTTGAGCTATAGGGTGAGAATGAATATGCTGGGGCTGTTTTCCCTGGAGCATTGGAAGCTGAGGGGTGACCTTACAGAGGTTTATAAAATGATGAGGGGCTTGGATAGGATAAATAGAGAAAGTCTTTTCCCTGGGTTGAGAGAGTCCAGAACTAGAGGGCATAGGTTTAGGGTGAGAGGGGAAAGATATAAAAGAGACCTCAGGGGCAACTTTTTCACACAAAGGGTGGTATGTGTATGGAATGAACTACCGGAGGATGTGGTGGAGGCTGGTACAATTGCAACATTTAAAAGGCATCTGGCTGGGTACATGAATAGGAAAGGTTTGGAGGGATATGGGCCGGTTGCTGTCAGGTGGGACTAGATTGGGTTGGGATATCTGGTAGGTGTGGACAGGTTGGACCGAAGGGTCTGTTTCCATGCTGTGCATCTCTATGACTCTATAGCTCCATCTGAATGTTAAAGTATTCAACCTTGGTTTCAAATCCTTCTGTATTCGTGCTCCTGTGAAACTCCACAATCTCTCCATGCCCCCACACCCTCCAATAGCTCTGCACTCCTTCAAAACTGACCACCTGCTCATCCTAGTGCCTTCATCTCTGGAATTCGCTCTCCACACCTCTTTGCCTCCCTTCCTCATCATCCTTAAGAGACACACTTTAAAGCCTGTCTCTTTGATTTGATCTCCAGCCCTGCTATCTCTTTATGTGACTCAATGTCCAAATTACTTTGCTAACACTTCTGTTAAAGACCCTTGGAAATGCTATCCCCTGATGGTGTGATATGAATGGAAGTTTCCTCTCAGTTTCAGTTTCTGTTTCCTGTCTGCTCTCCTAATGCTATTGCATCTTGTTGCCCTCATGTACCTCAGTGAAGTGCTTAGTCATGCCTGATGTCTAGGCCCTGGTTGATTGCCTGTCTACCTAACAAGGAGGGTGGATCAAATTCACTTCTTAGCTGGGACATATTTCTGCTTTTCTCCTTTCCTTACCTTCCCTCTTCCTTTCTGAACTGCTCACAGCGCCAGAGACCTGGGTTCAACTCCCGCCTTAGGTGACTGACTGTGTGGAGTTTACACATTCTCCCCATGTCTGCGTGGGTTTCCTCCAGATGCTCCGGTTTCCTCCCACAGTCCAAAAATGTGCAGGTTAGGTGAATTGGCCATGCTAAGTTGCCCGTAGTGTTAGGGCCGGGGTAAATGTAGGGGAATGAGTCTGGGTGGGTTGCGCTTCGGTGGGTCGGTGTGGACTTGTTGGGCCGAAGGGCCTGTTTCCACACTTTAAGTAATCTAATCTAATCTAATCTAAGATACCCACAGAGATATTATGAAGCGGAGCCCAGGATTCTGACTTGGCAAGCAGTGCATGAATGGTGATCAGATTTCTCGACAAAATGGTGCACCATTTTGGATGCCATTTGCAGTTTAGTGGCACTGTAGGGGTTTAGAAGATGCTGCTGATGGAGCCTTGGTGAGATGTAGCATTGCATTTTGAAGATGGTGCACACTGGGTATTGATGGTGGAGGCAGGGTCTATAGAAGACATCCCAAGGCATTGGAAAAATACAACCAACGCTGCCTGCGTAAGTTTCTGCGAATCCTCTGGGAAGAAAGACACACCAACATCATTGTCCTTGACCAAGCCAACATCTCAACATCAAGGCACTGACCACCCCCCTTGATCGGCTATGATGGGCCAGGGTCATCGTCCGTATGACTGACGCAAGCCTCCCCAAGCAGATGCTCTACTCCCAGCTCCGAAACAGCAGGCGAGCCCCAGGTGGAGAGAGGAAGTGCTTCAGGGATACCCTTAATGCCTCACTGGTGAAGTGTGGCATCCCCACAGAAACCTGGGAATCACTGGCCCAAGACGGTCCAAAATGGAGGAGGAGCATCCAGGAAGGAATCGAGCACCTCGAGACTTGCCGTCAGAAAAATTGGAAGCCAGGGAAAAACAGAAAAACGAGCATGCTGCCACACCAATGCCCCACCCACCCCTTTCCTTCTGCCCCAAGTGTAACAGAGCCTGTTGCAGCCCCATGGTCTGGACAGCCCCCTACAGAGCGGGAGAGAGTCATGCTCGTCTGTGAGGGCCCGCTGATGATGGTGAGTACAGCCAGTGAATGTGTATGTGGGTCTGTGTGGTAGCTGTTTGGAACAAGCTTGGTGTTTGCTCATGGCATAAAACTGCAGGTGAAGTCTTTTAACACAGGGAGAATGAAAAATTGAATTATTTAGTGGATTAAAATTAAATAGGTTGGTTTGTGTTGAGCTTCATAATTTTTATTGCTTTGTAATTGTCACTGAGTGGTTTGGTATCAGAAATAGAATTTTGACGGACAGTTGTTAAGGCTCATCTGTTCCGAACCTAGCCTGTACTAAGGGTTATGACACATGAATGTCCTGATATGAAGTGGTACAAATCGGTTAATCAGGATAATTTTCAGTACGTGTTGTTGTGTGCAATCAAAGGGTAACTACATAATTTTTCAGTTCAAGGTCAGATGAACCCAGCATAAAATAGCAATAGTTTTCCCATTCCCAGAAATGGCTGCCGATTTTTCCAAATAATGACAGCAAAATTATCAGTCGGAAATTATTGAATTGGTGGCACATTTTACTAATTTGTTTTTAATTTCAATGTTCATACCGTTGGGATGAAGTCTAGTTGGCATTCTAGCTCGGACCTCAGAAGTATTTATGTAAAGCTCTGGCGCTGAAAAACATTTTTCCAGTTTTGAAAAATCAAATTTCGCTCTAACAATAAAGTAGGTTGTTCTGAAACAAGATTTTATTTCGAGGCAGACAAAATGTTTAAACTTCTACATTAATTCCATATGCATGTTCCAATCAACTTATTTTGCTTTTTGCAAAATTGTAAGTGAAGGCTAATCTGTGTATTCAACTCCCTTGTTTGCTGTTTGTGAGGATACTTCAGATTGATTGCTTGTTTTCCTTGCTTTGTGAGACTGGGTGATTGCTGGTTATTGCTATATTATTTCACAACTGAGACAAACTATCATGCTTCAAAAAGTGAAATCCAGCATCTGATCTCACACATATTGATAGTCCTCTCATGACATTTCTCATGTGTAGTCTGTCTGGAATGCATGCGCAATGAAGATCATTTCTAATCCAATTAAGTAATTTTGGAGAAGAATGTTCTAAAGAACAATCATATCTGTCTCAAAACATTAACTCTGTTTCTGTCTTTCCACGGATGTTGCCAAACCTGCTGAGATTCTGCAGTATTTTCTCTTTTATTTAAGTAATTTTGAACTGTGGAAATGCAACACATAAATATTAAGCAGATCACAGGGAGAACTAGCCTGATCTACGACATCAGATTGCGCTTCTGCTTAACGTCTTCTGGCAAATCTTTTCTATCTTGTAATGCTATGTTCCCTCAGTGAACTTTCTGCTCAGATAATTTCGTACAGTGTGATTCAGCATCAGGGGAATTATCAATTGAGATGTCCTAAACTATATTAAAAGCCCCTCAAGTTCCTGTTTGTCGAAAGTATAAGAATATCATAAAGGCACTGTCTTATTGTTCCATCAATAAAAATGGAAAATAATCCTTCTTAAAATTTGCAACGCATAATTGTTAGGCACTTTGGCATAATGCAGCAACAGATTATGCAAATGCAGCATTTCAGTGTTTGCTAATTATCCATGAATATTTACACTGTAAGAAAACAAAAGTAAATCCAATCTTTATGAAACTAAAAACAGAGTAATCATTATGCTGTTGAGGGTAAAGTATTAGCTATGTTCACTAATGGCAGCCAATTACCACATGTGGATTAAGTTAATTGAAACTTAATTTAATTGCGAAGTGTTTTTCTAATCTAAAGCATTGCATTCTACCAATAGAAGTGTTCTAGAAACTTGTGTCGATGATATTAACAGACAGACCCGTTTCTTAGAACAGTTAGTAAATTTGCAGATGACACCAAAAATGGCGGTGCAGTGGATAGCGAAGAAGGAAAGTTGATGAAATAGGCCAATGGGTTGAGGAGTAGCAGATGGAGTTTAATTTAGATAATTGGGGTGCTGCATTTTGGAAGAGCAAATCAGAGCAGGACTTATACTCTTCATGGTAAGATCCTGGGGAGTGTTGCTGAACAAACAGACCTTGGAGTGCAGGTTCATAGTTCCTTGAAAGTTGGGTCGCAGGTAGATAAGATAGTGAAGAAGGCATTTGGTATGCTTTCCTTTATTGGTCAGTACATTGAGTATAGGAGTTGGGAGGTCATGTAGCGGCTGTACAGGACATTGGTTAGGCCACTTTTAGAATACTGCATGCAATTCTGGTCTCATTGCTATAGGAAGGATGTTGTGAAACTTGAAAGGGTTCAGAAAAGATTTATAAGACATTGCCAGGATTGGAGGGTTTGAGCTATATGGAGAGGCAGAATAGGCTGGGGCTGTTTTCCCTGGAGCGTCAGAGGCTGAGAGGTGACTTTTAGAGGTTTATAATATCATGAGGGGCATGGATAGGATAAATGGACATGGTCTTTTCCCCAGCGTGGGGAGTCTAGAACTAGAAGGCATAGGTGTAGGGTGAGAGGGGAAAGATTTGAAAGGAACCTAAGTGTATGAAAACGGGGCAGCATGGTGACTCAGTGATTAGCACTTCTACTTCACAGCACTGGGTACCCAGGCTCGATTCTAGTCTCAGGTGACTTCCTGTGTTGAGTTTTCACATTCTCTCTGAGTCTGCATGGATTTGCTTTGGATACTATGGTTACCTCCCACAGTCCAAAGATGTGCAGGTGAGGTGGATTGGTCATGGGAAATTACCCAGGGCTCTGCAGGCTACATGGATTAGCCATAGGAAATGGCGGTTACAGGGATAGGGTTGGGGATATGGGATGCTTTCAGAGGTCGGTGTGAACTCCATGGGTTGAAAGTCCTATTACCACACTGTAGGGATTCCATGATCGAATCGCGGTTTATGATCAAAGCACCTTTTGAACTTATTTTAAAGTCTTTCACCTGTAATTAATTTCTTTTAAAAGTAATATGGTCATGTAGTTGAACGTGGTAGGTATTTTGCAAAGCTGGTGGTCTGCGCTGAGGTCACTGCCTGTGTTTTTTTTTATGGTGCCCATTGCAGAAAAGGACAGAATTTAGTGATACCCCAATAACTCTTGGTCTGTCACCAAGGTGAGATGTTTGCCTTCCATCTCAGGTGCTAGTCAAGCAGGATATCAGTTAGCCATCTCCTATGAACAGAAACATCCTTCACAATACAGCATTCATTTACCACTGATATTAGGGTAGAAGTCATGGTAGAGTCTGAACCTACAATATTCCAACACGGAGGCATTGGCACTGCCAGTTAAATCAAATGAAGGGAAGAGAGGGTGTAAGAAATTATCATGGAAGAAAGATAGGTTTACTGGCTACAGTGGCTCATGGAGGTGTACTTCCATAGCCAATCTCACAATTGTAGTTCCTCTATTCCTGATGAAGGGCTTTTGCCCGATTTTCCTGCACCTCGGATGCTGCCTGACCTGCTGTGCTTTTCCAGCACCACTCTAATCTAGACTCACGATTGTAGAGCAGACTTTAAATAACCATTTATCTCTAATGGAGAAAGATGCTCATGGACCTTTGCAAACAATGGTTCCATTATTAATCAAAGTCCTATTTGTCTCATAGGACCACAGAAGCAGCAGGAATAGGTCATATGGCCCCTCAGTTCTGCTCTGCTAATCTAGATCATGGCTAATCATCTACATGGATACAGCATTTTCACATTATCTCCAGAAAACATTAATTGATCTTCCACCACCTTCTGGAATAGGGAATTCCGAAGTTCACTCTCTGACTGAAGAAATATCCTTTTCATCTCAGTCTTAAATGGCCTAGCTCTGACACTGTTATAGACCAGATCAGACACCCTCAAAAATGTTAACGAAGGTGGACTAGACCCTAATTTTTTCTTATTTTGAAGGCAAACATAAAGTGTCTCGGATGCAATACAATTGGTCAAACTACTCAACACTGAGCAAGACACAGTTTATTTAAACGCTGCAGTTAAAATACAACCAAAGAAAGAGGAATTTAGAATAAGATTACAGACTGGAAACTTACCAGAATAATAGATGCAATCACTATTATTAATTAGCTGTTCCAATGTAGTAACATACCCCTTGGCAAAAAAAGGAAAGTTCAGACACAGATTCTTGCATCCAGTCCTCTAATCCAGAAGGAAAAAAAAATAGAGAAAATTTAGAGAGTGTAGCAGCCAGGAGACATTCACTGAAGTTTCCAACTCTTTTGAGACCACAAGAGCTTCTGACATGATGGAGAAAAATCAAAACTCAAAATCTGGATCTATGATAGTTGGCCACATACACAAGCTGTTAAAAAAGAAACCCAAGCTGTTTACTCAAGAGGCCTTCAGTAGTCAGTTCTGTACCTCTGCCTTACAGCTTCCATTGAAAAAAACACAGGACAAAATAACCGCTTAAAGTGACAGCACTGTCACAATACCCAGACTGTGTTTCCTGGCAGTAGACCTAGTAGCCAGAGGAAAAATCCTGTCAACATCCATTCTGCCATGCCCTATCAGAATTTTGCAAGTTTCACTGAGATCATCTCTCATTCTTCAAAACTTGAAAGCATACAGGCCATCTTTCTCTACGATTAGTCTGATGCACCTCCATGGCATTCACTTAATGGCTCTTTCCCTTTTTCCACTGTGGTCTTGGGCATGAGATTAGATTACCTACAGTGTGGAAACAAGCCCTTCGGCCCAACCAGTCCACACCGACCCTCTGAAAAATAACCCACCCAGATCCATTCCCCCTAACTAATGTACCGAACCTACAGGCAATTTAGCATGACCAATTCACCTAACCTGCACATTTTTAGACTGTGGGAGGAAACCAGAGCACCTGGAAGAAACCCATGCAGGCACGGGGAGAATTGCAAACTCCACACAGACAGTCACCCAAGCCTGGAATTGAACTCGGGTCCCTGGCACTGTGAGGCAGCAGTGCTAACCATTGGGCCACCGTGCCACCCTAGTTACATAACAACCCTCTTCTTCATGTCGACGTTGGTTGTTTTGCTAGTTATCTTTTTGTTTCTCTGCCACTGTGAAAAGTTTCTTTCGGTCTACTTTGTCACAAGTACAACTCCATACTTGTGATGTTTCGTTCTCAGTGCCAGAAAAGTGGATTGGAAGCAATTAACCATTCCTGAAAAAAGAAACATTTTGTCAAAAGTGTTGGCCTTGCACCCATTAGGGCATTTGCAAGAATGCAAATTCAAAGGGAAAACCAACATTGAATTTGTGTTTTTGAACAATACTGCACTATCTATACCATACATTTCTGTGCAGCCAAACAACTAATTGATAATTATTACATTGTTAGAAGGCATAATGGAAACAGATGAGAGAAAATTGAAATGCCTGTACCTTTCCCTTGCAGTCCATAATCAATATGTGTTTCCAAAGAATGTGATATGTGTTTTATGACCTCCGAGTTGTGAATCAATTGAATAACAAATAGGAAACTTTACACAAGATTAAATAAAAAAGAATATCTGTTCTTGCATTCATCCTGAACTCTAATGCTTCATCATTAATTCCACCATACACATACAACAAAAAAATGCAGTTAAAGAGAAGAATGTGCTTTTACAAGTTAGAAAGAGGTCTGGTATTGAAGATGTTTTGGCATTACTGAAGTGTAGCTTAATTGGATTCAATAGCTAAAATTGTATATCAAAATTGTTGCCGCATACTCTCAAAGAGAAGAATTTTCAACAGATCACAAAGTTATCCATTTGTAGTCTCATTACTGGGAGATTGGTTTTCAGTACTTGAGAAGGAACAGAGTAAGATACCTTAAGATGTTGCAGTTTCCAGATTTAAAGGCGTAGATATTACTATCCTGTCAGTGCATCTGATTCTGTGGCTATTAATCTCTTGTTCGGGCAGCACTTAAAGGCATGTTTAAAAGGGAACAAAACATGGCTGCCTTACCAAGACACTTTTCCAAATATGGTATGAGACTTTGTTGATTAGCTACAACCTGTATCTTTGTGTATCCTCTGGGAGTCTGAAGCAATCACTATCCTTGTTTATGGGAGGGACCTATACAGTCTAGGAAACCTCTTCTGGGTGGTCTCAGGGCATGGGTTTAGACACTTCTTAGAATGAAGGTATACTTTTTCTTTTGAGACAGCATGGTACTTTGAATCATATCAGATTATCCTTGGCAACAGTCATTTTGCAGAATTTCAATGTCCATTTTGAATAGTAAAGTCAGTTCCAGAGGATTCCATACTGGTTATAGTTCATGTTATGAAAGTTATGGACATTACTGGGCATGTGGGAACACACTTAGATTAACTTTCCGTGCTGAGATACAGAAATGCAGTACAATTCAAAGCCAGTTAATGGTAAACGAGATTACAAGAAGCTCCTTATCATATGGTAACTGAGTTCAGGAATAGTGGAGCCTCAGCTTTTGACTTTATACAACAGGTATGAGATTCTTGCCCCCAACGTGGATGAGGAAAAGGGATGCGGGGATGTTGAGCCAACTGACCACGGCACCATGGTGTCGAAGGCCATTCAAGAGAGAGGAGCAAAAAGACAAGTGTTAGTTATAAGGGATTCTATAATCAGTAGGGACAGATGGTATCATTTGCAAGCCGGATCGGGAGTCCCGCATGGTGTGTTGCTTCCCCAGTGCCAGGGTGCAGGATATCTCTGATCGGCTTGCAGGAGGGGGAGGATCCAGTTGTTGTGGTCCACACTGGGACAAACAACATAGGCAAGGGTAGGACAGAGGACTTGTTTGGGGATTATCGAGCACTAGGAATGAAATTAAAGAACGGGTCCTCAAGGGTCATCATCTCTGGATTACTGCCCAAGCCACATGCAAATTGGCTTAACTACAAGAAAATTAAAGTTGTAAACACGTAGCTAAGGGAATGGAATGGGAAAGAGGGGTTCCATTTCATGGGGCATTGGCATAAGTTTTGGAACCGGGGGAATCTCTACTGATTGGATAGTCTCCACCTGAACTGGTCTGGAATAAGTGTTCTAGCGAAAAGGATAAATAGGGTGGTCACTCGAACTTTAAACTTGTGAGTCAGGGAAAGGGAAAGCAACAGGAAATATGGTGATAAATGAAAAGGTAAGCAGCAGGTTAGTATGTATGCAGGAGAGTTTAAGTTCAAGGCAGAGTATGGAAGAAGCAAAAATGAAGGATACCTCAGGAGATATTAGAGATGTTGTGAATCATGACGGTAAGAAAGCTAGCATTAAGGTACTTGACCTGAACACTTGTAGCATTTGTAATAAGGTTGATGAGTTAGTGATACAGGTCATTGTGAATGAATATGACTTAGTAGCCATTCTAGAGACATGGTTGCAAAATGGTCATGACTGGGAATTAAATATCCAGGGGTACCAGACTATTTGGAAGGACAGATGGGAATGCAAGGGAGATGGTGTAGCTCTGATATTCAAGGACGACATCAGGGCCGTGCTGAGAGATGATACAGGTTCTATGGAGCATGAGGTCGAATCCATTTGGGTGGAAATTATGAATTCCAAGAAGAAAAAGTCACTGATAGGCATAGTCTATCGGCCACCAAGTAATGACATCACATTGGGGCAGGCAATAAACAAGGAAATAACAAATGACTGCAAATATGGTACAGCTATTATCATGGGGGATTTTAATCTGCATGTTGATTGGTTGAACCAGCTCGGTCAGGGTAGTCTTGAGGAAGAGTTTGTTGAGTGTATCTGTGATAGTTTTCTTGAACAGCATGCAATGGAACCGATGAGGGAGCAAGCTATCCTACATCTGGTACTGTGTAATGAGATAGGAATAATTAATGACCTCAAAGTCAGGGATCCTCTTAGACTGAGTGATCACAGTATGGTTGTATTTAAAATACAGTTGGACAGTGTGAGAATAAAATACAATACTAGGGTCCTGTGCTTGAATAAGGGGGACTATAATAGATGGAGGGAGGACCTGGCTAAGGTAGACTAGAATCAGAGATTTTATGATGCGAAAGTTGACGAGCAGTGGAGGACTTTCAAAGAAATTTTTCCAAGTGCTCAGCAAAATATATTCCAGTGAGAAGGAAGGACTGTAAGAGGAGGGGTAATCTGCCATGGGTGTCTCAGGAAATAAGAGGGGCTATCAAAGTGAAAGAGAAAGCATACCAAGTGGTCAAAAACAGCAGGAATTGGAAAGTTTGGGAAAACTTTAAAGGTCAACAGAAAGCCACAAAAAGAGCTATAAAGAAAAGTAAGATAGAATATGAGAAGAAAGAAGCACAGAATATAAAGACAGACAGATGGCAAAAGTTTCTATAAATATATAAAACAAAGAAGAGTGGCTAAAGTAAATGTTAATCCCTTAGAGGATGAGAAGGAGCAGTTAGTTATGGGATATGATTAAATGGCTGAGGCATTGAACAGGTATTTTGCATCGGTCTCCACAGTGGAGGATACTAATAACATGCCAGTAAGTGACGAAGAAACAAAGATAGGTGAGGACCTGGAAACAATTATTATTATGGAAGAGCTAGTATTGGGTAAGCTAATGGAGCTAAAGATTAGTGAGTTTTGAGAAGGTTTGTAGCTCAGGTTGAGGTTTTGGATGTAGGTTTGCTCGCTGAGCTGGAAGGTTCATTTCAAAAAGACATGACCCTTTCTCACTAGTATCCTCACATACAGATGAGGAAGGACACCACTTTGACTGGGACAACACATCCATCCTAGGACAAGCCAAACAAAGACATGCACGAGAATTCCTAGAAGCATAGCATTCCAACCGGAACTCTATCAACAAACACATCGATGTAGACTCCATCTACCACCCCCTGAAAGAAGGAACAGGAAATGACATCACCAACCCAAAGAAACACAAACGTATAAATAGAAAACAGGAATTTTCAGCATTGCTTCACATGAGGTCCACTGAAGATGATACCTAGTAAGGTAACGAAATATTTGTAAATGAACGTTTCAGCTCAGCGAGCAAACCTACATCCAGAGCTAAGGATAGATAAGTCTCCTGGAGCTGTCGAATTGCTTCCCAGGGTACTAAAAGAGATGGCGGGAGAAATAGCAGGTGGACTGGCAGTAATGTTCCAAAATTCGCTGGACTCTGGGGCACTCCCAGCAGATTGGAAAGTAGCAAATGTGATGCCACTGTTTAAAAAGGGGAGTAGACAAAAGGTGGGGAATTATAGACCAGTGAGTTTAACCTCTGTAGTGGGAAAGATGTTTGAGTCTATTATCAAGGAAGACATAGCAGAGCATCTCGAATGAAATTGTCCTATTGTTCAGCCGCAGCATGGGTTTGTGAAGGGGCAGGTCATGCTTCACAAATATTTTGGAATTCTTTGAAGACATTTCAAGCAAGGTGGACAATGGGGTCCGAGTGGATGTCGTGTACCTAGATTTCTAAAAGGCTTTAGACAAGGTGCTGCACGTGAGGCTGCTGCATAAGATAAGAATGCATGGTGTGAGGAGGTAGGGTATTAGCATGGATAGAGGATTGGTTGACTGATAGCAAGCAAAGAGTGGAGATAAATGGCTTCTTTATAGCTATTCAGGCTGGCAAGCAGTGACTAGTGGTGTGCCTCAGAGATCGGTTTTGGGACCACAATTATTTACAATTTATATGGATGATTTGGAGTTGGGGACCACGTGTATGGTGTCAAAATTTGCAGATGATACTAAGATGAGTGGCAGAACAAAGTATGCAGAGGACTGTGACACTTTGCACAGAAATATAGATACATTGAGTGAGTGGGCAAAGGTCTGGAAAATGGAATACAATGTTAATAAATGTCAAGTCATCCATTTTGGTAGGAGTAACAGCAAAATAGATTATTACTTGAGTGGTAAAACGTTGCATCACACTGCTATGCAGAGGGACATGGGTGTTCTTGTGCATGAATCACAGACGGTTGGTCCGCAGGTACAACAGGTAATTAAGAAGGCAAATGGACTTTTGTTGTTCATTGTTAAAGGGATTGAGTTGAAAGGCAGGGAGGTTATGTTGCAGCTGTAGATGGTGCTGGTGAGGCCACATTTGGAGTACTATATGCAGATTTAGTCTCCTTACTTAAGAAAGGATGCACTGGCTCTGTAGGGGGTGCAGAGGAGGTTCACTAGGTTGGTTCCAGAGTTGAGGGGGGTTGGCTCATGAGGAGAGACTGAGCAGTCTGGGATTATACTCATTGGAATTTAGAAGAATGAGAGGGGATCTTATAGAAACATATAAAATTATGAAGGGAATTGATAAAATAGAAGTAGATAGGATGTTTCCACTGGGAAGTGAGACTAGGACAAGAGGGCATGACCTCAAGATTGAGGAAGCAGGTTTAGAACTGAACTGAGAAGGAACTTCTTCACCCAGAGGGTTGTAAATCTATAGAATTCCTTGCCCAGGGAAGTAGTTGACGCTATTTAAATAATTACTTTTAAAGCTCAGGTAGACACTTTTTTGAAAAATAAAGGAATTAAGGGATATGGTGAAAATGCGGGTAAGTAGAATTGAGTCCATGAAAAGATCAGCCATGATCTTACTGAACGGCAGAGCAGGATCAAAGGGGCAGACGGCCAAATCCTGTTCTTTGTTCTTCTATTCTTATGTAAAAATGTAACAACATAACTTGGACCACAACTTTCAACAATCCATGCTGTGTATCTTAATTCTTGCCTGCAGTTATTGCAGCACTCACACAATAGCAAGCATCACTAGCCTCGCTATTACCTTGAAAACCATTGCTATTACATTGAGATTTTACCCACTCGGAAAAAAAAAGTTAGGACGGGGATTGAGAATGGGAAATGATGCAGTCATTTGCATTCTGAATCACTGAAACATTTTGTAATTATATACTGAGGCAACAGTAGCACTCCTGAGTAGCTCTTGAAAGTTAACTTGCATGTTCGTTCACAGGACATGTTTAAATATTGTCTAATCATACATAACAACATAATGGCTACATTGTTGGTGCTCAGTCCTGAGGTACGAATCAGTTCATGCTGAAGATCCAAATGACTTAATCCTGGTCACTCTGTTGAAAGATGGCTATGTCATGGAAAACACTCAAAATAAATAAATAAATAAATAATGCTATTCAGCTTCAGTTTTATTAATCTACATTTTCTTTTCTGATTTTGTCTTTTCACTTCCGTCCAGAACACAAGTAAGCTAGAGTTCCAAAACATTCAGCACTCAGTGGTATCTTCCCAATATCTCCATAACATTGAGTGCTCTGTGGTACCTTACACATATGTCCATAGCATTGAGTGTCTTGCGATACCTTGCCCATAGCTCCATAGCTTGAATGTCCTTTGGTATTTTGCCTATAACTCCATAGCATTGAATTTGGTATTTTGCCTATAACTCCATAGCATAGTACCTTACCCATGTGTCCATAGCTTGAACGTCCTTTGGTATCTTGCCTATGGAACATAGAACATAACAGCGCAGTACAGGCCCTTCTGCCCTCAATGTTACGCCAACCTTTGAAACTAATCTGATATCCATCTAACCTACACTATTCCATTATTGTCCATATGACTATTTGATTGCCCTTAAAGTTGGCAAGTTCAAACTTTAGCTCCAGCTCCAGATTGAGTGTGCTGTGATACCTTATATACAAGTCATTTATACACCTTCCAGCTAAGTCCCATCTTGCCATAGCTTGATCTATTTGTGAATCTTCCTAGAAGATTAGATTACTTACAGTGTGAAAACAGGCCCTTTGGCCCAACAAGTCCACACCAACCCTCTGAAAAGCAACCCATCCATACCCATTCCCCTACATATACCCCTTCACCTAACACTATGGATAATTTAGCATGGCCAATTCACCTGACCTGCACATTTTTGGACTGTGGGAGGAAACCGGAACCCATGCAGACACAGGGAGAACATGCCTGAGGCAGGAATTGAACCTGGGTCTCTGGCGCTGTAAGGCAGCTAACCACTGTGCTACCATGCCGCCCACTTTTTTTTCTTTCTTTTTTCCCCCTAAGAAATTTTTGTTCCCTACAGTGCGGAAACAGGCCCATTCAGCTCAACAAGTCCACACCGACCCTCTGAAGAGCAACCCATCCAGACCCATTCCCCTACATTCACCCCTGACTAATGCAACTAACACTACAGTAATTTAGCATGGCCAATTTACCTAACCTATACATCTTTGGACACTGGGAAGAAACCCACGCAGACATGGGCAGAGTGTGCAAACTCCACACAGGCAGTTGCACAAGGTGGGAATCGAACCCAGCTCCCTGGTGCTAACCACTGAGCCACCATGCCGCCCCAGTGAGAGCCAGTCTGTCTTGAGAATCACAAGGACAAAAAGAGACCACTCAGGCTCTCGTTACCTTTCAGTTATATCATGGCTGATTCTTCCCAGCTTGATTCCAGTACTTCAAGCATTTAGTTGGCAAATATCTACTTATAATTATTGACTGAACTGCTGTTGTTGTGGAAAAGTGTTCTGTAAATCTAGCACCCTTTGCAGTAGGTGTAAATGTTCTGAGCAATAATGTATCACTGATTTTATGGTCATGTTAGATTCTCCAACTATAGACAATGTTTCTTTTTATCTAGCTGATGAATTTATTCCCAAACCATAGAAGTATAAATCAAATCTCCCCTTAACCTTCTATCTTTGTTCTCTAATTCATGTTTCAGGAATGCAAGTTTAGATTATCCCACCTCGCAATTAATAGGCAGAACAATGGCTGTGCTGATTTCAAAGGTGCGCTGTATGCAACTGTACGCAATACTCAGAAATAACTTGTGCAACTACAACTAAATTTTTTTCCTGCTTATTATTCTAAACCGCTGGGTAAAATGGCTATCATTCCATTAGTGTTCTTTTTGTCACTGACTTACTACAGAATCAAGAGCAAATAATGTCAGATTTTCCTTTCTCTAAACCCAAGTATTGATGGCTATTGAATATGGTTACACTATGGCTTCAATACCTAAAGCCAGAAGTGTACTATGAAAAAGCTGCCACCAATTATTTTGTTCTATTGCTGTTGGCAAAATGAGGTGAAATTAGGTAGTGCTTGTGTGGACACAAAGTTGTCCATAATCTTCAGGGATGTGCAGGTTAGGTGCATTAGTTAGGGGTAAATGTAGAGTAATCGGGTAGGGGAATGAGTCTGGGTGGGTTACAATTTGAAGGGTTGGTGTGGACTTGCTGTGCCTAATGACCTGTTTCCATAGTGTAGGGATTCTATGAAGCAGATGAGATTTTACAAAAACCACCAGCAGTGCATGGCCACCATGAGGCTAGCTTTTAATTTCAGGTTTTACTGAATTCAGATTTTACCAACTGTTAATTTGGTAATGGACCCCATGTTCTTAAAAAAAACTACGATGGCTTCAAAATTACCAGGCCAGTAATATTACACCATGCCATGGCCACTTCTAGCTGACTTGTAGATGGCCTAGCAACCTCACACATTCATGGCGACTTAGGGATGAGCAACAAATACAGGCTTTGGCAATGACAACCACATCCCATGAATGAATAAATTTTTAAAAATACAGAATTAGTAGTGATCCTGATCCTGAGGAAGACCACTATTTTGTTGCAGCTTGGCAAACAAACAATCACCATCATTCTCTCATTTCTGCCTTCTGACATAATTCTGTATCCATACCAGCACTACCCTCTTAGGATATCCTGGCTGGAGCAAGTTACCAGAGTAAGGTAAGAAGGCAGACAATATAAGTTTTCTCTAGTTGAATTTAGAGGACATAGAGTGGTTCAGTTAGAACCATCAGATGCATCAATGAACTTTGAGTTTAGGCAAATGGAAATGAGAACATTGGAAATGGACCTTCAAAGGGAAGAAAAAAAGAGAAAGAAAGGATGGAAAAAGAAAGAGAATTCCAACTAAGAGGCAAAAGGAAGAAAATGAGTAGAAGTTAGCAATGATACAGCTTTGGCAAGTTCAACCAGAGGTCTGGGAGAGATTGGAGGGGGAAGGTTTCCAGACATTATTGATGTCTCAGTTAGGTGATGTTTAAGTTGTTAAAGGATAAGATCCCACAGAATACAGGGAGAACAAGCCATTTTGATACAGAACTGGCTCAAAGGTAGAAGACAGAGGGTGGTGGTGGAGGATTGTTTTTCAGACTGGAGGCCTGTGACCAGTGGAGTGCCACAAGGGTTGGTGCTGGGTCCTCTACTTTTTGTCACCGTGGGCGGCACGGTGGCACAGTGGTTAGCACTGCTGCCTCACAGCGCCTGAGACCCGGGTTCAATTCCCGCCTCAGGTGACTGACTGTGTGGAGTTTGCACGTTCTCCCCGTGTCTGCGTGGGTTTCCTCCGGGTGCTCCGGTTTCCTCCCACAGTCCAAAGATGTGCAGGTCAGGTGAATTGGCCATGCTAAATTGCCCTTAGTGTTAGGTAAGGGGTAAATGTAGGGGTATGGGTGGGTTGCACTTCGGCGGGTCGGTGTGGACTTGTTGGGCCGAAGGGCCTGTTTCCACACTGTAATGTAATCTAATCTAATCTAAATGATTTGGATGCGAGCATAGGAGATACAGTTAGTTAGTTTGCAGATGTCACCAAAATTGGAGGTGTAGTGGACAGCGAAGAGGGTTACCTCAGATTACAACAAGATCTGGACCAGATGGGCCAATGGGCTGAGAAGTGGCAGATGGAGTTTCATTCAGATAAATGTGAGGTGCTACATTTTGGGAAAGCAAATCTTAGCAGGACTTATACACTTAATGGTAAGGTCCTAGGGAACAAACAGACCTTGGAGTGCAGGTTCATAGCTCCTTGAAAGTGGAGTCACAGGTAGATAGGATACTGAAGAAGGCATTTGGTATGCTTTCCTTTATTGGTCAGAGTTTTGAGTACAGGAGTTGGGAGGTCATGTTGCAGCTGTACAGGACATTGGTTAGGTCACTGTTGGAATATTGCGTGCAATTCTGGTCTCCTTCCTATCGGAAAGATGTGAAACTTGAAAGTGCTCAGAAAAGATTGACAAGGATGTTGCCAGAGTTGGGGAGGATTTGAACTATAGGGAGAGGCTGAACAGGCTGGGGCTGTTTTCCCTGGAGTGTTGGAGGTTGAGAGGTGACCTCAGAGAGGTTTAAAAAATTATGATGGTTAAATAGATGGATAAGTTAAATAGGCAAAGTATTTTCCCTGGGGTTGGGGAGTCCAGAACTAGAGGGCATAGGTTTAGGGTGAGAGGGGAAAGATATAAAAGAGATCTAAAGGGCAATTCTTTCACACAGAGGGTGGTACGTGTAGGGAGTGAGCTGCCAGAGGATGTGGTGGAGGCTGATATAACTGCAACATGTAAGAGGCATTTGGATGGGTATATGAATAGGAAGGGTTTGGAGGGGTATGGGCCAGGTGCTGGCAGGTGGGACTAGATTGGGTTGGGATATCTGGTCGGCATGGACGGGTTGGACCAAAGGGGCTGTTTCCATGCTGTACATCTCTGTGACTCTATGAGTCTTAGCCAAAATTTTAATTTATTTTTAATTTGTCCCTTGACTATATTTGCCTGTCGCTCTGTCTTTTGTGTGGAGGAGGCGGTAAATCAAGCTTAATGGGTTGAAATCATGCATATTAATTAGATTGTTGTTTAATTTTGCATGGCTGAAATTATTTTATTATGAACAATTTGGAAAGACTTTCATTCAAGCCACAATTTGTTAAGACTTTTCTTCAAACTCAGAGCCTAGAATGGATTATTCACAATGCCTGGGACTGATTATTCAAAAGGTCTGGTTCAGAAACATCGGGGTCAGTTTTGAGGGTCTTTGCAGATTTTACTTTTGCTGTGTTGTCAATACAAACATAAGGAGGCTGATTTGATTCAGCTGTCTGTCTCCATGACTGAGCTGATTGAATCCTGAAGGATACCAAACTGATGTTGCAGTGAACGGTGAAGATGCTTATCTCAGAATGCAACATGACCTTGATCAGATGAGCCAATGGGCCAGGAGTGGCAGATGGCGTTCAATATAGATAAATGTGAGGAGATGCATTTCGGTAAGGCAAATCAGGGCAGAATGTATACTCTTAATGGTAAGTGAGTGTTGCTGAACAAAGAGATCTTGGAGTGCAAGTACAGAGTTCCTTGAAAGTGGAGTCTCAGGTAGACAGGACAGTGAAGAAGGCGTTTGTACACTTGCCTTTACTGGACAGTACATTGAGTATAGGAGTTGGGAGGTCATGTTGCAGCTGCACAGGACATTGGTTAGGCTACTTTTGGAATATTGCATTCAGTTCTCGTCTCCCGACTAGAGAAAGAATGTTGAGAAACTTGAAAGGTTTCAGTAAATATTGACAAGGATATTGCCAGGGTTGGAGGGCTTGAGTGATAGGGAGAGGCTGAATAGGCTGGGGCTGTTGTCCCTGGAGTGTCAGCAGCTATGGGGTGACCTTATCGAGGTTCATAAAATCATGAGGGACATGGATAAGATAAACAGACAAGGTCTTTTTCCCGGGGTGGGGGAGTCCAAAAGTAGGTGTTTGATAAGGTGCCACACAAAAGATTCATTCAGATGGCTAGATCAGATGGAATTAGGGTAATTTACTAATCTGGATAGACGATTGGCTGTTGGACATAAGACAGAGAGTCGTGATAAATGTTTTTGTTCAAGATGGTAAGATGATTCTAGTGAGATGGGTTTTTGGACTCCAGCTATTTACAATCTACACCAATGATTTGAATAAAGGAATAGAAGGTTCTACAGCCAAATTTGTGGACAACAGAAAATTGGACAGTACGGTAAATTGCAATAAAGAAATAAGATAATAAGCAATAATTTGATTGTAGATAGTCAACATGGTTTCGTCAAGGGCAGGTCATGTCTCACAAATCTCATTGAGTTTGTTGAGAAGGTGACCAAACATATAGATGAGGGTAGGGCAGTTTATGTGGTGTACATAGACTTCAGTAAAGCCTTTGACAAGGTTCCACATGGTAGGCTGTTGGAGAAAATGCAGACACATGGAATTGAGGGTGATTTAGCAGTTTGGATTAGAAAGTGGTTTTCTGAAAGAAGGCAGTGAGTGGTGGTTGATGGAAAATATTCAGTCTGGAGTCCAGTTACTAGTGGTGTGCCACAAGGATCTGTTTCGGGACCACTGCTGTTTGTCATTTTTATAAATGACTTAAACGCAGGCATAGGTGGATCGATTCGTAAATTTGTAGACGACACTAAAGTCATGGATAGTTTGGAAGAATGTTATAGGTTGCAGGGAGACTTGGATAAACTGCAGAATTGGGATGAGAGATGGCAAATGGAGTTCAATGTAGTTAAATGTGAGGTGATGCACTTTGGGAAGAATAACAGGAAGGCAGAGTACTGGGCAAATGGAAAGATTCTTGATTCGTGGATGTGCAGAGGGGTCTTGGAGTCCATGTACATAGATCCCTAAAGGTTGCCACCCAGGTGGATAGTGCTGTTAAGAAGAGTCTAGATTAGAGTGGTGCTGGAAAAGCACAGCAGGTCAGGCAGCATCCGAGGAGCAGGAGAATCAATGTTTTGGGCAAATGCCCTTACCCAGTGCTGTTAAGAAGGCATACGGTGTGTTAGGTTTCATTCGTAGAGGAATTGAGTTCTGGAAGGGCAATATCATGCTGCAACTAAACAAAACGCTAGTGTGACCACACTTGGAATATTGTGTACAGTTCTGGTCCCCATATTTGGGGAAGGATGTGGAAGCATTGGAAAAGGTGCAGAGGAGATTTTCCACAATGTTGCCTGGTCTGGAGGGAAGGTCTTATGAGGAAAGGGTGAGAGACTTGAACCTGTTCTCATTGGCAAGAAGAAGGCTAAGAGGGGATTTGATAGAGACATACAAGATGATCAGAGGATTAGATAGGGTAGACAGTGAAAGTCTTTTTCCTAGGATGATGACATCAGCTTGTACAAGGGGGCATAACTACAAATTGAGGGGTGATCAATTTAAGACAGATGTCAGAGGCAGGTTCTTTACTCAGAGAGTGGTAAGGGCGTGGAATGCTTTACCTGCCGATGTAGTCAACTCAGCCACATTAGAGAGTTTAAACAACTTTAGATAAGCACATGGATGATGATGGGATAGTGTAGCGGGACGAGCTGAGAATATTTCACAGGTCGGTGCAACATTGAGGGCCAAAGGGCCTGTTTTGCGCTATATTGTTCTATGTTCTAAGTACCTTACAAATAGATATCAATAGGTTTGGAGAATGGACCAAAATGTGGCAGATGAAATTTAACGTGGATAAGTGTGAGGTCATGCAATTTGGTCAAAAAAATGTGAAGGCAACCTACTATCTTAATGGGGAGAGAGTTTGGGGTTCTCAGATGCAGAGGGATATAGATGTACTCGTTCATGAGTAACAGAAAATGAGCATGCAGGTACAATAAATAAGAAAGAAAGTGAATGGAATGTTACCTTTTATAGCTAAAGGAATGGAAGATAAAGGTAAGGAAGTATTGTTGCAACTATACAAAGTATTAGTGAGACCGCACCTGGAGTATTGTGCACAGCTTTGGTCCCCCATTTGAGGAAAGATGTAGTGGCATTGGGGGCCGTTCAGAGGAGATTCACTCGATTGATCCCAGAGATGAGGGGTTTGTCATATGAAGAGAGGTTGAACAGTTGAGGCCTATACTCTCTGGAATTCAGAAGAATGAGGTGTTATCAAATTGAGATATTCAAGATGATAAAAGGTGTGGATGAAATAGACATGGTGCAGATGCTACCTCGTGTGGGGCACTCTAGGACGAGAGGCCATGGTCTCAGGATGAGGGGTAGCAAATTTAAAGCAAAATTGAGGAGAAACTGCTTCTCCCAAAGGGTTGTGAATCTGTGGAATTTGCTACCCCAAAGTGCGGTGGATGCTGGGACAGTGAGGAAATTTAAGGAGGAGTTAGACAGATTTTTATTTGGTAATGGGGGTGAGGAGCTTATCAGCCGTGATCAAATAGCAGAGCAGACTCACTGGTCTAAATGGCCTAATTCTGCTCCTATATCTTATGAACTTATGAACATAGAGGGCAGAGGTTTAAGATGAGAGGGGAAAAATTTAAAAGGGACCTACTGGGCAACTCTTGCATGTCGAGGGTGGTGTGTGTCTAGAATGAGGTGCCTGAGGAAATGGAGGAGGTCGGTACAATTACAACATTTAGAAGGCATCTGGATGGGTATATGAATAGGAAAAGTTGAGAGGGATATGGGCCAAATACTGGCAAATGAGGCTAGGTTAATTTAGGATATAGAAACATTGAAATAGAAAAATAGAATCAAGCTGTATCTGGTAAGCATGGGCAAGTTGGAACGCAGGGTGTCTTTCGGGGTGCTATGCAACTCTATGCCTCTCTGACATAGCTGTCAGACTAGATGGCAGACCCAGTATGAGAGAAAAATGTCATGGATGCCATTTACACTGAAATATTCTCCCAGATTCACTCTTGTGGTACCTTGTGAGATTTGCCAGCTTTACCAGTGTGTGCCACTCGATAAGGGTTGTTTGAGGTAATTTGTTGCCATCTATTGTCTTTTGCCCTTGCTTTCTCTTGGGGTTATCTCGTATGATTTGTGGTGGAGGATACGCCACCATCAAGAATCTACAGAAGAGATATTGTTCATAATGTGGCAATTTATTGCAGGATAGCAATAAGTACAACAGTTTTAGTAACAATTAAAAGAACCTTTGACAGCTGGTATAGGAACATTGGCTCCCACTGAAAGCTAGAGTAGAACATCTCATCTCCACCTAGGGATTGTTTGTGACATCAGAAGAATGAATGAAGCCAATGTGACATGAAAAATAATCATGTTAGAGCTGTTACATTATATAAAGCAGACCAATCTCCCTTTTGAAAATGTGTCCCTCCATTACTGTTCTTCTGGAGACAAGTTCCTCCCTTCATGCTGAGGATGACACCATGTGACACCAGCATAGTGTTAAATGGCATATCTCCATAACAGATCGAGCAGCTTTAAGCTGGTAGGTCTCCACAAGGTCCTTGAGGACTTGCAGCAATATGATCGAATGGTGGAGCAGACCTGATGGGCTGAATGGCCAAATTTCTGCTCTGAGGTCTTACGGTCTAATTGTCTTCGACCAGAATTCAAACCGTCATGAACCATCAAGTCGAAAAGTGTGGCACTGGAAAAGCACAGGTGGTAAGGCAACATCCGAGGAGCAGGGGAAATTAATGTTTCGGGCATAAGGCCTTCATTGGGAATTCTCCTCGGATGCGGCCTGACCTGCTGTGCCTTTCCAGCACAACCCTTTTCGACTCTGATCTCCGGCATCGACAATCCTCACTTTTGCCATTGTCATAGAGGCAGAGGACTAACACCAGATTGAAGAGTGCACATGAAAGCACCAGGAGCAGCACAGGGAGGAGTCAAGATGAACAATATGGCTGTGTTTAAACACCAGTTTAAAAAAAATGTGAGAGAAGCCAAAAAGGGCAATCTAGCTGATTGAGTTAGATAGGGAAGGATAGAAGGAGTTAGAGTTATTGCAGGTTGTTTTAGCTCAGTTGGTTGGCTAGTCAGCAAAAGAAAGTAACACCAATAGCATGGGCTCAGTTGCTGTATTGGTCTGAGGTTATTGTCAAGGATTATCCTTCTTATCCTCTTTACTCAGCTGAGGTGTGGTGACCTTCAGGTTAAACTGTCACACCAGTTGTCTCTCTCTCTCATGAGACATCAGCCTTATGGCCTGGGAAAACCATGATGACTTTACTTTGACCATGGACTGGTTATGTAGAATAGCTGTTTGTCTGTGCTTCACAATCGGTGTAATTCTCCGTAATATGGCTGATAACTGAATGAAACATGGTAAATAATTGCTTAAAAAAGCGTACTTTCTTTTTGTCAGCAGCCTGAAATAATTGAACAATTTTGCTTTATTCTTATTGCAATTCAACTGCACCTCCAGGTTATGAGAGAAATTTTCCATCCAGGAATTGGTAACTAAAAACAATCATTCAGTTTCACAATAAAATCACAGTCTTTCAAACGTTTGTGCTGCATTAGAGGGGAAACTCGTCTAAGTATCTGTCTTGCTCAGATCAAAAAGTCATTTATCTTGACTTTTTACACAGGAGATAAGTCATTTTATTAGCCAACCTTTTTTTACCAGTTTAAGACATTGGAGTATTCCTTAATAGAAAGTTCCTGATCTCTTGTCCCCTGAGCTGTGAAAGAATGGAAGCATGATCGATGGCTTTCATTTTCGAGTGACAATATGAAAAGGGCCTGTTCTGGTAACCTGGCTAACCCACTCTATTACACTGATTCAAATATGATCTCTCCATTGTGGAGTGACATCTGAACAGTTCAATGAAGTGAGAAAGGAACCAAAAGGGAGATTAGGGAATGTTTTCTTTAAACGATTTGATGTCTTGTGTTTTGGAATGTACAGTGTGAAAGAGTGAATTACTTATTCATTCTCAGTATTGAGAACGTCACTGGCAAGTCTTAAGAACAAAGGACAATATAGCCCAGGAACAGGCCCTTCAGCCTTCTAAGCCTCCACCGACCCATTCAGCCCTTTGGTACTAAAACTGTCTTCACTTACAGGATCCGAATCCCTCTATTCCTTTCCTACTCATGTATTTGTCCAAGTACTTATTGAATGCTCCCTATTGTGTCTGCTTCCACCACCTCCTCTGGCAGTGCATTCTAGGCACTCTCGACCCTTTGTATGAAAACCATGCCTCATACATCTCCTATAACCTTCCCCCATAGTACCTTGAACCTGTGTCCCCTAGTAATTGACCCCTCCACCCTTGGAAAAAGCCTCATACTTCCCACTCTGACCATGCCATTCATAATCTATAAACTGCAGGGTCGCCTCCTCAACCTCCTGCGTTCCAGTGAAATCAAACCCAGTCTATCCAACATTTCTTCATAACTAAAATCCCCCAAACCAGGCCATATCCTCGTCTTATTGCCCACCCGGAGTTGCCTTTGAGGAGGTGGTGATTGGATAACTGCTGCAGTCCATGTCCAGCCACAGTGCTGTTCGGAAGGGAACTCCAGGATTTGGCCTAATGACAGTGAAGGAACATTGACAAGACCAACTTCAATCTTGAGGGTTTAGGTGAATGAGAGACTATCAAATTAAAGTATATAAGATGATAAAGGCGATTGATAAGTAAATGTACAGTAGGGGTCTCCTCTTATGGGGGAGTCTAAAATGCCAGGTCACAGTTTTATGATAAGGGGGTCAGATTTAAAACAGAGATAAGGAGAAATTACTTCTCTCAATTATTCATCAATCTGGGGAATTCACTCCTCCAGAGAGCATTGGATGCCAGGACACTGAGTAAAGGAAGAGATAGTTCTTTAATGAGTAAAGAATTAAAAGTTTATGGAGCAGGCAGCAAAGTACAGTTGAGTCCAAGATGAGATCAATGGTGATGATATTTAATGGCAGAGCAGGCTCCAGAGGCTGAATTGTCTACTTCTGTTCCTAATTCATATGTTCCGGACTCAGCAATGTGGGAACAAATTACTGTAGATAACACTTCATCAGAGATGATTTGAAGTATAGAGAATGCAGCATTGATGCAATAGTGGAATGAGAGAATGGCAGAACATTCATAAATACTGACTCCCTCAAACGTAAAAATAAATATTTTTACGTTTGAGTTTCCTAGCGTTGGTGACATCATTTCCCATGGTGACATCATTTCCTATGGTGATGTCATTTCCGGTTCTTTTTTTCAGCGGCTGGTAAATGGGAGCCAAGTCAATGTGTTTGTTGATAGAGTTCCGATTGGAATGCCATGCTTCTAGGAATTCTCGTGCGTGTCTCTGTTTGGCTTGTCCAAGGATGGATGTCTCACCTGCAATTCTTTTGAATAAAAAAATTGATTCCATTTTACCTGATACTTTTAAAAAGGCTGGTGTTAAACAGCAGTTTTTGAACTGCAATTGGATGTATACTTGAATAACAATCTGTGTGACTTTGCAAGTTCATAATTGTGACTTGCAGTACTCTTTCACAATTTCACACAGGAAGGAAATGTTGGCCGTGCTTTTTGAACACTGACTGAGCAGGAGGGAAATTTCCTCGGATCACAAATGAATTTCACAATACCAAACTCCTCATAAGAATAGATTGCTGTGAAGGGAATTTGGAAAAGCAGTGTATGGTGTGCAATTGTATTCCTATTTTGTGAAGGCATTTAAGGGAAAACAAATGAATAAATAATGTTGTTCCCAACCTCAGGGTGTCAGAACGTGCTTTACAGACGTTGCGGTATGATATTGACATGTTGTCATTGTTTGTAATGTCGGGGGCCAAATAGTGCATGGCAGCCAAGCACTGACAGATAGTATTGTGACAGTAGCAACATTGTCTCTTGTTAGTTGTCTGTTTGGGAATAAATATAGACTGAGTATGAAACTCGTCTTCTTTTCCAAACCACTGAGATCTTATACATTCACCTGAGAGAGCAGGTTCCCTCCCAGTCGAATGCATCACCAGAAGGATGTCTACTACACAGTGCAGCACCATAATCAAAGCTGTACTTGATTGTCAGTCTGCATGGTACTTGGAGGGTAGTACTTCCACACACTCATCCCATCAACATTGTGTCAGTAATCTGCAGTGTGGCTCAATTGTCAGCACTCAGTTCCCTCCACTCCAGAGTTTTGAGCATAAAGATTGTGGCTGATACTCTAGTGCAATGGTTGTGCAGCTGAGGGATGTCAATGATGAAGGATAGATTGAAACATTGGGGACTATTCTCCTTGGATAGAGCTAAGGCTGAGAGGAAATTTTGATAGAGGCTTTCAAAATCATGAACAGCCTGGATAGAGGAGATATAGAGAAGCTGTTCTCACTCAAAGAAAAAAGAACATGAGGACATACATTCAAAGTGATGGACCAATGAAGCTAGGATGGTATGAGTCAAAGCTATTTCGCACAGCGAGTTAAATACGAAATAAAAACCAAAAGAACTGTTCTGAGGAAGGGTCACTCCACCCAAAACATTAACTCTGATTTCTCTTCACAGATACTGTCAGACCTGCCGAACTTTTCCAGCAATTTCTGTTTTTGTCACACACTGAGTTGTTAGGGTGTGGAATGTGGATTGTGGTGGAGGCAGGTTCAACTGAGGCATTTCAGAGGGGTATTAGATGGTTAGTTGGGTGGAAATGTTGTACAGAGAGATAGCAGGAGGTTGGCACTGGGTATTAGAATTGGTGCAGACACAATGGGCTGAATGGCCTCCTTCTGTCCTTCAACAATTCTGTGACTCTATGATATCAAAGAGGTGCTGCCCTTTGAATGAATCAGTAAACACAGACTTATCTATTTGATCTGGCCAACATCAAAGAACTCATTTTGAAGACAAGAGAGGAGTTTCTCACAGTGCAGTGAACCACAGTATTCCTCAGTCATCATCTAAAACAAGGAGCTTATCAGGAGCACATTGTTATTTTTTGGGAGCTTGCTGTGTTTTCATTGACTAGAGACATCCCCTTCAGATGTGGATATCTAAGGTAGAACAGGAGGAGGCTGGGAGAACACAGCAAGCCAGGCAGCATCAGGAGGTAGAGAAGTCAGTGTTTCAGGTGTGACCAGATGGCCCTCTTCCCACCCTACCTCCTGCAAAAATGCCATCCCGTATTTCCAATTCCTCCGCCTCCGCCGTATCTGCTCCCAGGAGGACCAGTTCCACCACAGAACACACCAGATGGCCTCCTTTAGAGACCGCAATTTCCCTTCCCACGTGGTTAAAGATGCCCTCCAACGTATCTCGTCCACATTCTGTACATCCGCCCTCAGACCCTACCCCTCCAACCATAACAAGGACAGAATCTCCCTGGTGCTCACCTTCCACCCTACCAACCTTCACATAAACCAAATCATCCGCCGACATTTCCGCCACCTCCAAACGGACCCCACCACCAGGGATGTATTTTCCTCCCCACCCCTTTCCACCTTCTGCAAAGACTGTTCCCTCTGTGACTACCTGGTCAGGTCCAAGCTCCCCAACAACCCACCCTCCCATCCTGGCACGCTCCCCTGCCACGGCAGGAATTGCAAAACCTGTGCCCACACCTCCTCCCTCACCTCCATCCAAGTCCCCAAAGGAGCCTTTCACATCAATCAAAGTTTTACCTGCACATCCACCAATATCATTTATTGTATCCGTTGCTCCCGATGCAGTCTCCTCTACATTGGGGAGACTGGACACCTCCAAGCAGAGCGCTGTTGGGAACATCTCTGGGACACCCGCACCAGTCAACCCCACCGCCCTTTGGCTCAACATTTCAACTCCCCCTCCCACTCAGCCAAGGACATGGAGGTCCTGGGCCTCCTTCACCGCCGCTCCCTCACCACCCAATGCCTGGAAGAAGAATGCCTCATCTTCCGCCTCGGAAACTTCAACCCCAGGGCATCAATATGGATTTCGCCTTCCCCCACATCACCCCAGTTCCAAACTTCCAGCTCATCACTGTCCCCATGACTTGTCCTACCTGCCTAGCTTCCTTTCCACCTATCCACTCCACTCTCCTCTCTGACCTGATTTTGCCCGAAAAGTCGATTTCCCTGCTCCTCGGATGCTGCCTGAACTGCTGTGCTTTTCCAGCACCACTCTAATCCATTTCAGGTCTGACCCTTCTTCAGGACTGGAGAAGGGTTAATATCTGAAACCTTGACTTCTCCACCTTCTGATGCTGCCTGTCTTGCTGTATTCCTCCAGCCTCCTGCTTGTCTGTTGTGTACTCATTAGCTGGTGGATTTCCTACAGGACAACAATGCTGACATTTTTGATAGGGTTGGGTTGGTGGGAACAATGTCTTGAAATGTCATGAAATCATGAAATGACTCTCCAGTTATGCCAGATCTCCTATTGATAATTGGGAAACGCAAATATCATTTGACTTAAATATGGGAGACATTATTGGGAAACTTGAAGATGGCATTAGGAAGTATGGGGTAATTTGTTATGTCCCATGGTGGGTAGCATGCTGTAAATCAAACCCTGCTATTCCAGGAGTTGCACCTTATTTTAAACTTTTTTTTAAGGTAAGTACAGTACCTTAATTAATCTGAATTTCAGACCAAGGTTGACAAAAACACATTGATCAGCTATCTGTTCCAAACAAGGATTATTATTTATCATGAGTAATTAGACATAGTTATAAGTAAACTGCTATAAACTATTGGCACATAACACCACTGACTAAAACTCTCATCCCATTATAAACTGCTCCTTCAACATATAGAAAAATAAATGGGTGGCACGGTGGCAGTGGTTAGCACTGCTGCCTCACAGTGCTAGAGACCCGGGTTCAATTCCTACATCAGGCAACTCTCTGTGTGGAGTTTGCACATTCTCCCCGTGTCTGCGTGGGTTTCCTCCGGGTGCTCCGGTTTCCTCCCACAATCCAAAAATGTGCAGGCCAGGTGAATTGGCCATGCTAAATTGCCCGTAGTGTTAGGTGAAGGGGTAAATGTAGGAGAATGGGTCTGGGTGGGTTACGCTTCAGTGGGTTGGTGTGGACTTGTTGGGCCGAAGGGCCTGTTTCCACACTGTAGGGAATCTAATCTAAACTGGAAAATAGATTATTAGCAAAGACGGATGAAATTGGAAAGTCAGATTTAACTATTGAGATGATTCTTCAGCTAGCCAGGTCCACCGTGTTCAAGTTGTCTTTCTTTGGAAACTTTCACTGGTTTGTCAGAAAACAGAATGACTGATTCCCTTGGAAAATATCTCCGAATTTTTAATTCAAAAGTCACAGCCCACTGCAATTGCTGCAGGAAAGGTAACTGGAGTATAGGAGTTGGGAGACAATGTTACGGCTGTGCAGGACATTGGTTAGGCCGCTTTTGGAATTCTGATCTTGCTGCAAGAGGAAGGATGTTGTGAAACTTGAAAGGGCTCAGAAAAGACTTACAAGGATACTGTCAGGGTTAAAGAGTTTGAGCTATAGGGAGAAACTGAATAGGCTGGGCTGTTTTCCCTGGAGCATCGGAGGCTGGGGAGTGACCTTATAAAGGTTTATAAAATCATGCAAGGCACAGATAGGGGGAATAGACAAGGTCTTTTTCCTGGGTTCGGGGAATCCAGAACTCGAGGGCAAAGAATTAGGGTGAGAGGAGAAAGATTTAAAAGGGACCTAAGGGATAACTGTTTCATGCAGAGAGTGGTATGTGTATGGAATGAGCTGCCAGAGGAAGTGGTGGAGACTGGTACAATTACAACATTTAAAAGGCATTTGGATGGGTATATGAATAAAAAGTGTTTAGAGGGAAATGGGCCGGGTGCTGGCAATTGGGACTAGATTAATTTAGGATATCTGGTCAGCATGGATGATTGGACCAAGAGGTCTGTTTCCATGCTGTACATCTCTTTGACGAAGTTTAAATTGAGACTTTGACTGCAGTGAATAGACAGCTACTACTGGGGACAACAAAAACATACCCTTCTGTGCCTTTCTCTTTCTCTGCGTTGTTATTTTGCTAATGTGTTTCCAATTCCAATCTGCTCAGTTAGCTGAGAACCAATCAGCTTCCCTTGTTCGTCAGCCCCTGATCATCTGAACATTTGCAGAAACACATAGATACAGAAACAAAGTTCACAACTGCTATTGAATTCTTTGAATTATGTGGGCATTCCGGTAAATACCTGTTTTATAAACATTGCTTTCTTAAAGACACAAAAATAAAAAGACAGATTTCTCACAATTTGGTAGTGAAAAGAATGGCTGTCAGCTGTAGGAAGGTACCAGTGATTTGGTTGAGTGGGATTCAATTTAGGAAAGGGCAAAGGAAACAAAGAAATAGGCATTAAGCAGAAAGGTACTGAGAGCTAGAGGAAGTGAAAGACCTAGATAACATAGATAAGGTGGTAAAAAGGCATATGGGGTGCTTTCCTTCACTGGGCAAGATGTTGAATGCAAGAGCAGGGATGTAATTGTAGAACTGTATAAAACACTGGGTAGGCTATAGTTAGAGTCTTTTATCCAGTCTGGTCACCACATGACACAGCAGATAGAACTACATTCAAAAGAACACAGAGGAGTTTTAGAAGGATGCTACCAGAGCTTGTAAGTCACAGGTATGAGGAAGGATTGACCATGTAAGGGTTTTTTTCCTTTGAATGTCATGGAAGTATTAGGTAATCTTAATCAAGGTGTAAAAAAATAAAGAACCTTGGAAAAAGTGCACAGGAAAGAACTTTTTCCCCTAACAAAGATTACTGGGGATGCTGATTAAAGGTGATTAGTAGAAATATTAGTGGGCACGTGAGGAAATATGTTTTCATATTCGCTGCTGAGTTTGGTGAAGGGTGCAGAAACCCTCAGGTCCTTGAAAAGAAACCTGTATCTTCCTGAAGTGCTGAATCCTGTAGGGTCATGCATTAGGTACTGTTAAATGGAATCAGCTTGGGTGGTTAGATTATCCAGCTAGCCCAGACACAAAGGGCTGAATGGCCTCTTTCTGTGATGCGTTTCTTTCATTCAAATGTGAAGACATCTATGGCTTTTCATGTCACACCTTAATTGCAGTGCTGACTTGTGTTTTCTGTCTGAGTAATTGCTGATGTGGTAATACACATCAGACAAATTGTGCTAATTTTATCCTGCGACAGCATTCTTTAATCATTCAGTTCCCCATCAAGGCCAGCACTGGCTGCTCATCTCGAGTTGTCCTTGAATTGAGTGTATCACTTGGCCATTTCACAGGGTGGTTAAGAGTCACACCGCTGTGGGGCTAGAGTCACATATAGGCCAGATCCAAGCAAGAACGGCAGATCTCCTTCCCTGAAGGACATCAGTGAACCAAACTGTTTTTGCAACAATTGGTTGAAAGTTTCATGGCTACTATGACTGAAGGTAGCTTTTAATTCTAGAGTTATCAACTAAATTTCAGAGCAATAGACTGGGCATCTGGATTATTAGTGTCATGACAGTACCATGACACTACTATCTCATGGATAAAAGAGATTTTGTGCCATTTTGACAAGGGATTGAGTGTTGGACATACAAATGACATATTTCGACAAGAGGCTTTACCAGGGAACGAATGAAACAGATGTTGTCAATAGCACTACAGCCTTAGCAAGTTTGTTAATGTATCTCAAAGTCATGGACACTGATTGGGTTTTGACTAACTGGTGATTTTCTATTTTCCTTCCAATTCCATTTGGTTTGCTGTTTTCTCCCCCTGAAACTGGAATTCTTCCAACTGGAAATGGGCATTGTGTCTTCTCCATTTTCCTCTGGGATTCATCTTCTGTTCATCAACAATCATCACCTGTCTCCGAAATAGGTAAGACACATTCATTTCAGCTTTAATCTGCCGCCTGAACCTACGAGTATGGTTTTCTTTGCTCAATACCTGCTGTTTGCTGAAATATACATTTTTGTCAGATGTCTTCTTTTGAAAAACACTTCCACATGGGTGTGGTAGCATAAAATAATGTTTCCAATAGTGTTGCAATGTTGGTTGAGAATCAAAAAATGACATAATATTGCGGGAGGCCACTCGGTCCTCTTAAAATCACTTTCCAATTTGTCCCATTCCCTCACCTTCTTCTTTCCTTATTGCCCTGTAATTATTTTCTTCTTTAACCAGCAATCTAATTCTCTTTTGAAAGAAAGCTTTTCAAAAGTGCAGTGGTAGCAGATAACAGTGGTAACTTTCAAAATGGTGATTTTCCTCCTTCTCATATTTACTACAAACAATTTTGAAATTACTATTGACTCTGTTCTCACCACCGTTGTTCAGTGTAACATTGGTTATGACACTATGTATGAAGCTTTTACAGTTCTAACTGAGAGCCTGTGGGTGTAAGTTCAGCCAGAAATAGAATAACTCATTTCTTTCTCAAACAATTGGGTTGGAGAGAGGATATGCAGTTACTGTGCAGGAGAGTTAACTGTTCAAGTTATTTTGTTGCATTAGAATGGGCCTGAACTGGCTCCTTCTTTATAGGTGTCATTTGAACTGATGAGTATTTCCAGGATCTTCTGTCTTTATTTCAGATTCCTTGCACCCACAGAATTTTACTTGTGTTACCTACTACATTCAATTGTAGCAACAAGCAAACAGAGATTTTTACATGGAAGAGTAAAATGAATCTGCCACTCAGATAGGCATTTCATTTCACTTACCTGGATACTTGCTACCACTAGGAGATGTTACAATCAAGTGGGAAGTTATAGAGTTGCCTTTCTCCACGCTATGATTGACTGGGACAGGGGTTTCACAGGAGAATTTGCTTGCCAGTTCAGTACACATTTAATAATGTTGATGCTGTGACCATAAAAGACACAGGCAGACAGTACTTGTAAAATTTTAAAAATAAAACAGGACAGTAATCATTGTGCTTAATGCCCAACTGAAACAAAAAATAATAAAATATTCAGACTCATGTGCACACATCTTCAAGAATTCACACACGGACATGCAAGAAAGTTACAAAATGGGAGAATAGATATCCAAGTTAAAGTTGGTTGGTTGATGATCAATCTGTCATCAATGTGATTGTTTGGTGACTTGGATAGTTTCTGGCTGGGCCTGATTGACTTATTGAAGTTTGGATCTGGACAATTTAAAGATTTGATGCACAATTGCTATCAATTCCACTGGGGTCAGTAGTTGCTGGTTTGATACTTTTTTGTGCTGTCTATGATGTATAGTTTATCAAACAATATCTGGGGCAGAAGCTTGTAGGGTGGATGGAGGGTGATAGAGGGGAAAGAGGTAAGAATGCCCACGAAATGTCCTCATCTTTGTCTTAAATAGCAATGTAGAAAAATGGAAAATTGGACCAGAAATGGGCCATTCAGCCCTTCAAACCTAATCCAAATATGATCATGGCTGATCATCCAATTCAGACCCCTGTTTCCATTTTCTTCCCATACCTTTTCATCCCATTAGACCTAAGAACTATGTCTAACTCCTTCTGAAATGCATTCAATGTTTTGGCCTCAACCATGTTTTGTAGCAGTGAATTACAAAGTCTCATCACTGTACAAGTTTAGAAATGTCTCCTCATCTCAGACCTAAATGGTCTACCCATTAGATTGTGACAAAAACAGAAATTGCTGGAAAAAGCTCAGCAGGTCTGGCAGCATATGTGGAGAGAAATCAGAGTTAACATTTCAGGTCGAGTGACCCTTCCTCAGAACTGATGGTAGCTAGTAAAATGTTGGATTATGTGTAGAAGATAGGATGAGGGGGAGGGGTTGAGGAATAAATGATTGGTGAGGATAGAGTCCAAAGAGAGAGAAGAACAGCTGGACAGACAAAGGAATGGATAATGATCTGGCTGGGAGTGTGAGTAGCTGTTAATGGGGATTAAAAGCAAATTACTGTGGATGCTGGAATCTGAAACTAAAAGAGAAAATGCTGGAAAATCTCAGCAGGTCTGGCAGCATCTGTAAGGAGAGAAAAGAGCTGATGTTTCAAATCTAACTGACCCTTTGTCAGCTTTTTTCTCCTTACAGATGCTGCCAGACCTGCTGAGATTTTCCAGCATTTTCTCTTTTGGTGTTAATGGGGATTGTCAGTGCCTAAGAATGTGTTGTGTGCAATAATGTGATAACAATGCCTGGTATGTGAGGGTTGGGGTTAAGACATGGGAGAGCTCAAGCCCTATAGTTATTGAACTCAGTATTGAGTCCAGAGGGCTGCAGGGTTCCCCAAGTGGAAAATGAGGTGTTGTTCTTCCAGCTTGCGCTGAGCATCACTGGAGCACTGCAGCAAGCCTGAGACAGAGATGTTGGTCAGGGAACAGGGGTGGGTGTTGAAGTGGACTCACTAGTTTTGGACTCACTGGTTATCAGGAACATCCTTCTTGTATTTATCCTGTCCATTCCTATTAGAATTTTGTAAGTTTGGACACCTTTTATTTTTAAATTGTTGTCCTTGAATCCCAGTATCTTTCACAGGGGCATTTCAGACATAACCTTTGTATGTAAAGTACTTTGTGAGATTTTGGAAATTTGTGATGTGGTGTTGTTTTTAATGTTTCTTTTCTCACTTGGTTCATCCTTAACCTGAAGGAGCGCACATTCACACAGTTTGGAATGTATTTTTTTTCTTGATATCCTCCTTTACTGGTGCAGAGTAGACCTCCCAGCATCAACAACAAAGCAACGTCCCACTTTTTCTTAATTGCATGTCACATTTACTTGAGATGCACCCATTCTGAAAGAGCCAGCCCATTAATTCCCTCACAGTTTTCTCAGATGTAAAGAAGATCTGTGTAACAGATGTAATCTAACATAGTATTACTATTGCAATATGCCCAGTGTAATTCAATTTTAGCTGATTAATTGGGTAAACTGTCATTCTTTGTTATTCTGTTTAATAATTGCTGTCTCCCTGTTGGTCCATCTCCACTTAACATTACCTAATTGCCCTCCCCTTAATCTTCTATTCAGTTTTGACAGTACTAGCGTTTACATCGCGCTTTTCACGTTTAACAGACAATTAACTCCTTTTGAAGTGTAACAACTGTTGTAACAGAGGGAAATGTGGGAGAAGCACAATAAGGCCTCAATGAACCAGCAATGATATGAATAACCAGATAATATGTTCCACTGATGCTAGTTAAGGGATAAATAATGGATGGGACACTGCAGAGAGAGCAGAATTGTAGAGCAATTCTTTGAAGCAATACTTTGGACTCTGAAGAGACCACTGTGTGGATAGGGGATCGGGATTTAATGTCCATCTCAAAACATTTAAAAACTCATTTGAGGGACTTGGGCATCGTTGGCTGGCCAGCATTGTTAGCCCGTCCCTAGACGCCCTTGAGGGAACTGGCCTCTTGAATCACTGCAGTCCACTTGCTGTGGGTCAATGTCAGGTGGTCCATCCGGTTTCACTTCTTTATTGTGACTTTCTCACGATTGATACAACTGAGAGACTTGCTCAGCCATCTCAGAGTCAACTCTGAGTCACATGCAGACCAGATCAGGTAAGGATGGCAGATTTCCTTCCGGTGAGGACATTAGTGAACCAGATAGGTTTTTTCAATAATTGACAATGGTTTTATGGTCATCAGTCGACTCTTACTTCCCTGATTTTCTTTTGAATTTCTGCCATTGAGGGATTCAAACCCAGGTCACCAGAACATTATTCTGGGTTTACCGGATTAAGAGTCAAGCAATAATACCACCAGGCCATTACCTCCCCTGCTTAACTATCCATGGCAATAACAGATCTCATTAGGAGAAAGACCCTGAGGGTCATGTTGCCTGCCACTTCAACACACCACCCCATTCCCTGGACAACATCTCTGTCTCAGGTTTAAGGCAGTGCTCCAGTGAAGCTCAGCACAAGCTGGAGGAACAGCCCCTCATTTTCCACCTGGGAACCCTGCAGCCTTGTGGATTCAATAGTGAGCTCAACAATTTTAGGGCTTATGGCACCTTCTCCCATGTCCTTACTGCAACTCCAACACACCAGGCCTTGTTGTCACATGGTCTGTTATTGCACACAATCCATTGTTAGCCACTGATTTTCCCCATCAGCAGCTATTCATTCTCCAAGGCTGACATATATTCACTCTTTTGTCTGTCCAACTGTTCTTGTCTCTCTTTGGGCTCTATCTCCACTCATCATTTACTCCTTCCTCCTTCCCCCTACCCTATCTTCTGCTTTTACCTGGTTACCATGAGTTCTGAGGAAAGGTCACTAGACCTGAAGTTTAACTCTGATTTCTCTCCACAAAAGATCTGCTGAGTTTTTCCAGCAATTTCAGTTTTAGTATCCCATTTGGAATGTGAGCCAAGCTATGTGCTCAGAGCTCCAAACTGGGACTTGAATGTTGCATTTTGTAACTCAGAAGTGACAGCCACGCCTGAGAGGCAAGGCTGGCACTGTGGGTAAATGTATGCTACTGTGTTCCTTTCGGCTGAGTATTGTACCAGCCATACCTGCTGTTCCTTTACACATTGCTAAATTTTCATCAAAGATGATGAGCATCTTCATTGCATTGCTGACTTTAAATCAGAGATAGTTAAATGTTTGTGAAAGAAAGGTACTCATGGATGCGGGCTAAAGGCAGGACTATGGAGTTAGGCTGCTCAAGAGCCATGCTCTTGTTGAATGTTGGAACACTCTTGAGAGGCTGAATGGCCTATTCCTACTCATATATTCCTATCTGTAAAGGTGATTCATAATCCCAATCTGGCATCACCATCGTCATACAAGAATCAAGGAGGATTTGCATTGATATAGCACTTTTCCAAACCTTAAGTTATCTCTATGGTCAATTAAGTAATTTTGAACTTTTTTCTCTGTTGTAATGCAGGAACCACAGCAGCCAATTAGCTCACAACAGGCTCCCGCAAACAACAATGACATAATGACAAAATGATGTCTGTTAATGATCTGTTAGTTGGGGGCTAAATATTGGTCAGGACATCGATGAGAACGCCCTTGCTTATTTCTGAAAGTGAAAGGCTGTGGGGAAGGTGGCGGTGGGGCGGGGGTGGGGGGACATTCTTTTACATGCACCTGAGAATGTGAGTGAGGCCTGAGTTTGAGAGACAGCCAGTCTGTCAGTGCAATGGTTCTTCATTACCTCACTGGAAGTGTCAAGTATCAAGAAAGACCACTTTTCTCTGTTTCCATATTCTTAAGTTTGGAGAACCAGAATGGCGATCGACATAACCTCACACCGAATCCAACCCTTTCATTTAGCATTTTAAAGAAAACAGTTCTCATTAAATTATGCTGTTGCCTCTCAGTCATGGCAGGGTCCGATGTCAAAAGGACCCTGGGAGAGTTAGCAAAGCTCCTGATTCGGAGAAGATCTGCCTAATCTCATGAAACCAGGGAAGACAGCACTCCAGGTAGAATCTGGATGAACTTTGTCATCTCTGCTGGGAGGAAGGGGCTGTGCCCTAGGATATCTCCGAGGCAGAGATTGTTACCCTGTGCGTGAACAACTCTTGAGGCAACTTCTCTCTGATTGTTGTGAGAAAAGTGTTTGCCTGTGTTGCTGATTTTGCTGACCAGTCAATGTTTGTGATGGAAAATAAGACTTGGTACAAATCCTTCGTGAATACAATGGTTATGCAATGCGCACATGAACAAAAAAAAATCTGCACTTCTGCTGAAAACAGAATTCACAAGGGAGATCGAGAGAAACCTTTCCCTTTAACAGAGGGCCCAATAACTGGGGGCACAGTTTTAAAGTGGAGGTTTTAAAACACAGGAGGTTTTGTGAGGATTTGAGGATTTTTAAAATTTCTCCCAGAGGACAGAAATCTGGAACTCAGTGCCCAAAAGTACAAGAGAGACAGGAACCCTCCAAGATATTTGAGAATGATTGAGATGAACAGTTGAAATACTATAGCCTCTGAGTCAAGTGCTGGAAAATGTGATTCGAAGAGAAGGATGTTTGAGAACCAGTGCAACCACATCGAGCCAAAGGCCCTTTCTCCTTGCTGTAAAGTCTTGATAGTCTCACTCAGATTCCATAATGTTCCAGCTGAACGCAATATTCTGAATCAATCTTCTAATTCCAGCAATGCCACCCCCATCTTCCACTACTCATTCCCAAAAACTCACCTTCCTGGCATTCAATTTAAACTCCTCATTTTCAAAATAAAAATGCAATTCAATTTGAAGAATCAAGGAGGAAGGTTCTGCAAGGACAATGTTGTCAAACTAAAAAAGCTTTCAATACATTCAGACAGGCTGGGTAAGTGACTTTGTCATGGCTGATACTGTTCTGTACAACAATATTACTAAGAATTCATTTGTATCAGGGTTATGCATTTACAGAATTCCCTAATCCCTTGTTAATGGGAATTAACAAAAAAAGGGTCTTATTCATTGCTGGTGTACCCAGTTACATTGTCACTCAGTTGAACAGGAATAGCCAACAAGTCTTTCATACAAAACATGTAGTTATTGCTAGTAAAAATGTGTCTATCTGAGAGCCAAACTCCCATTTTATTATCTTCACAACTGCTTATTAAAGATTGCTATTTGAATCTAGTCTACCCTGTCATTAGTGGACTGTCATGTCAATCCCTGCCACAAATGTATTTGCTTTCCCACTATTTCTTTCTGTAATCTGTATGATGGTAATGTTTAAAAAGCATTTAGACAGATGCATGAACAGGCAGGGAATAGAAGGATATGAAACATGTGCAGCAGGTCAGATTCATTTCAACTAATCTTAAACATGGTGGATGCAGACATGAAGGGCTGAAGGGCCTGGTTCTGTGCTGTACTGTTTGGTGTTCTATGTTCTAAGTTCTAACTCAGTTGGCAGCATGTTCTGCACTTGAGCCATAAGGTTATGGGTTTAGGTTTCACCCTGGGACTTCCCACTGCAATACTGAGGGAGCAGGCATTACCAAAGTTGCCAACACTTAGATGAGACACTAAACTCAGACCCACCTGCTCCCTCAGAGGAATATAAAAGATTATGTCACACTATTTCAAAGATGCTGAATGCTGTCTTCTCATTGGAGACAGCAGCAGAGAATTAGCATTGAATCAAAAAGATTTGATTGTCACCAAAGTGGGCCATTGACATTGTGACCATTTAGTAAAGGGTGAGGGATATCGATGGGGAAACGTGGTCAGATTGCTGCACTCAATATTGGTAAAGTGATGGAAGGTGTCATCAACAGTACTAACTCAGCAATAACCTGCTCAATGACACCCAGTTTGGGTTCTGAGGGTAACTCAGCTCCTGACCTCATTACATGGACAAAAGATCCGAATTCCAGAGGTGAGGTGAGAGTGACAGCAAGGCCCTATTTGACTGTAGCATCAAGGAACCCTAACAAAACTGGAATCAATGGGTATTGGGGGCAGGTTCTCAGCTGGTTAGAGTCATACCTGGCAAATTAGAAGATGATTGTGGTTTTTGGAAGTCAGCCATCTCAGCTCCAGGATATCACTGAGGAAATTTCTCAAGCGGTGTTCTAGGCCCAATCATCTTAAGCTGCTTCATCAATAAACTTCCTTCCACCGTAAGGTCAGAAGTGTGGATGTTTGCTGATGATTACACAATGTTCAACACCATTTTTGATTCCTCAGATATTCAAATTCAGCAAGATCTGGACAATATCTGGGCTTGTGCAGACAACTGAGAAGTAAAATTCCTGCCACACAAATGCCAGGCAATGACCATTTCTAATCAGAGATTATCTAACTACTGTCCCTTGACATTTGAAAGTGTTAACATCTCTGAATCCCCAACTAGCAACATCCTGGCGGTTACCAATGACCAGAAACTCAATGGGACACACCACATAAACACTATGGCTACAAGAACATGTGCATGTCCATAGATTCCTCAAAGTTGCCACCCAGGTTGATAGGGTTGTTAAGAAAGCATATGGTGTGTTGGCTTTCATTAGCAGGGGAATTGAGTTTAATAAACGTGAGGATATGCTGCAGCTCTATAGAGACCTGGTTAGACCACACTTGGACTATTGTGTTCAGTTCTGGTTACCTCATTATAGGATGGATATGGAAACTTTGGAGAGGGTACAGAGGAGATTTGCCAGGATGCTGACTGGGCTGGAGGACATGTCTTATGAAGAAAGGTTGAGGGAGCTAAGGCTTTTCTAATTGGAGCAAAGAAGGGTGACAGGAGACTTGATAGAGGTGTTCAAGATGATGAGAGGCATAGATACAGTAAATAGTCAGAGACTTCTTTCCAATGTGGAAATTGCTATCATGAAAGGGCATAATTTTAAGGTGATTTAAGGAAGGTTTAGGGGAGATATCAGAGGTAGGTTCTTTACACAGAGTGTGGTGGGTGTGTGGAATGCACTGCCAGCGGTGGTAGTAGAGTCAGATACATTAGGCACATTTAAGCGACTCTTGGATAGGCACATGGAAGATAGTAAAATGAAGGGTATGTAGGTTAGTTTGATCTGAGAATAGAATAAAAGGTCAGTACAACATCAAGGGCTGAAGGGCCTGAACTGCATTGTATTGTTCTATGTTCTATGTACTAAGAACAGGTCAGAGACTAGGCATACTGCAGCGAGTAACTCACCTCCAGACTTGCCAAAGCCTGTTCACCGTCTCAAATGTCCAAGTATGAGGATGATGAAATACTCAACATTTGCCTGGAAGAGTGCAGCTCCAACGCCAACTGGAAGAAGCAAATTGATGGTCATCACATCCACAAGCATCCACGTCCTCTCATACTCAGCAGCAGTAATATATACCATCTACAAGATGGACTGCACTTATTCAACAAAGACTCTTAGACAACACCGTCCAAACCCATATTCAGTTCCATCTAGAAGGACAAGGACAGCAGATACACAGGGGCAATATCACCTGCAAATTCCCCTCCAAACCACTCACCATCCTGATTAGAAATACATCACCATTCCTTTACTGTTGCTGGGTCAAAATCCTGAAATTCCCTCCCTAAGAGCAATGTGGGTCGACCTTCAGAACATGGACTGCAGCAGTTCAAGAAGGCAGCTCACCACCACCTTCTCAAGGGCTACTAGGGATGGGCAATAAATGCTGGTCCAACCAATTATGCCTACATCATAGAAGTGAATAAGAAAGCTCCCTATTTTGATATCTAACATGTGCTTCATAATTCTTTGTGGGGAAAAACAAGGTTACATTTAAAAAGCAGGACCAAGAACTTCCATTCATTCGAAGCAACCCATGAAGTCAATATTTCTGCATCAGTATGTTGCTGACCATTTTTGCAAGTTTATACCATGTTCTTTTATTGAATTTTGCATGGGTTGTGGATGTCGCTGATAAGGTCCTGCTTCTATTCCTGATGAAGAGCTTTTGCCTGAAACGCCTATTTTCCTGCTCCTCAGATGTTGTCTGGCCTGCTGTACTTTTCCAGCACCACTCTGGTCCAAACTAACGTTGACTGACCATTCCTAATTGCTCCTGAACTGAGTGGCTTGCTGGGCCATTTCACAGGGCAGTTAAAAGTCAACTCATTACTGTGGGCCAGACCAGATAAGGGTAACATGTTTCCTTCCCTAAAGGGCATGAGTGAGCCAGATGGGTTTTTTCTAAAAATCAACAGCAGACTCATGGCCATCATTAGACTCTTAGTTCCAAATTTTCATTGAATTCAACTATCTCCCTGGAGTGTCAGACACTGAGGGGTGACCTTACAGAGGTGTATGAGATCATGAGGGGCATGGATAGGACAGATAAACAAAGTCTCTTTCCTGGGGTAGGGGAGTACAGAACTAGAAGACATAGGTTTAGGATGAGAGGGGAAAGATTTAAAAGAGACCTAAGGGGCAACTTTTTCACACATAGAGTGGTACATGTATGGAATGAGCTGCCAAAGGAAATGGTGGAGGCTGGTACAATTGCAACATTTAAGAAGCATCTGGATGGGTATATGAATAGGAAGGATTTGGAGGGATATGGGCTGGGTACTGGCAGGTGGGACTAGATTGGGTTGGGATATCTGGTTGGCATGGACGGGTTGGACCGAAGGGTCTGTTTCCATGCTGTACATCTCTATGCTCCATCTGCCATGGTGAGATTTGAACCCAAGCAGCCAGGATATTCCCTGGCTCTCTGAATTAACAGCCTGACAATAATACTGCCAGGCCATTGCTGCAATGAGCTTCCAATGGAAGATTTTATCAATTGAATTTAAATCTCATCATTGCGTGATTTGAACCAATGTACCCGAGCCTTTGATTTACTCGTCCAGTCACACACCACTCCTCCTTCTGGACGAGCAATGTGTTTGGTGCTGCTCACTTGCCACCCTGCTTGAGTTATTTTTATTTCTGATTTCTCAGCAAGGAATTCCCAGTCTTCGTATGTGCTTTGAGTTCTATTTGACTTAATGATTTACAAAGCAGCAGAAGAAAAGCTTCATGAATGAGAAAGAAGAGTAGGCCACTCAGCCCTGCTGTACCATTCTACAAGACAATGGCTGAACTGAATGATTAGGCAGTTGTTCATTAATGTCACATAGCATGCGCTCATACTCAGCAACTGAGGCCTCAGTCTACTCTTGATCAGCTTGTGTGCAGTTAGAACCTTGGCAAAAAACAAGACCCCATCCATGCAGTATGTCATCATTCTGATGTGTGGTTTTAGGGTAAAACTCTTATCTTTGTTTTAAGTTGTCCACCCCAGACCAACACCAGCACCTCCACATCAGCTTTGTTTTAGGGTAAAACAGTTATCCTCGTTTTCAAGGTCAAAATCACCCCACCTTTCATTTTTCTCCTTTTGTGCCTCTCCAAGTTTTTCACTGCAACATTGACATCCAACTCCCTTGGTCTTTTGCTCTGGAAGTTCCTACCTAAACTTCTCTCCCTTAACACCTTCCTTTTCAGCATCTTCCAAACTGGGGGTGCTTAACCACACAGCCCGTTGTAATTTAAGAAGGTGGCTCACTCCACTGTCATCTCAAGCCGAGTAAGATTTAGGACAATAAATTGATTTAGGACACTCAATTCCCTGAACAAATATGAAAAAAAAGATCTTTCTTTGATCAAGCTTTTGTGAAACATCTGTTATATGTTTTGATACCAAACTCTTTCCGATATCACTCTTGCAAATTGGGTTGAATTTGAAACAATGACCTGCATTTGCATTGCACATTCCACCAAAAGTCTCAAAGCCCATGATATGCTTTTGAGGCTGTTGTCATGTAACTATTCCCACGGTGCTTCATAAGGGCAGCACGGTGGCACAGTGGTTAGCACTACTGCCTCACAGTGCCAGAGACCTGGGTTCAATTTGTCTGTGCACATTTGCACATTCTCCCCGTGTCTGTGTGGGTTTCCTTCGGGTGCTCGGGTTTCCTCCCACAGTCCAAAAATGTGCAGGTTAGGTGAATTGGCCATGCTAAATTGCCCGTAGTGTTAGGTGAAGGGGTAAATGTAGGGGAATGGGTCTAGGTGGGTTGCTCTTAGGGGGTTTGGTGTGGACTTGTTGAGCCGAAGGGCCTGTTTCCACACTGTCAGCAATCTAAATGTAAATTGGTCATTGTTTCTAAATAAAAATGGGCCAGATCTGACTTGAGATGTCTGCCATCAGCATGTTTAGGATTGATAAAGGTCGGATCTTTTCCCAGCACTTTTTGGATAAGAGAAGCTGACTTTTTTTTCTATCAAACTGCAACATCCCGCAGAGTGGGTCACGTGCTGATGAGTGAGTGTGCATGATGGATTGGAGGCTGTGCTGTTTCTAGTGTTCACTGCTGCACAGATGGAAACCCAGTCAGAAGCTGACGAAGATTAATCTCCACCCAGACTTGAAGATAAGACTGAGGCAAAAACACAATTTATCACATCTGTATATCTATGAACCAGAGAGCTTCTGGTAAGACCCGAGGCTGCGAACACTGACACTGGCAATAAATACTTAGCCAAATAGATTATGATAGATAACATCAAACAGTTCCTTTGGCTTGTCCGCTTCTCTCCTGAAGACTCCAGGGATGATCTACCATGATACTACATCAAGTGATCCCTTCTCATCTTTACTGACTGTCAAGTCACCTTTCTTTGGCTGTGTTGTCAGTGTTCAAAACTGGGTGCTTATATTCAAGTAAGCAACATAATAGAATGCTGTGGCATGGATTTTTCTCATCCAATAAAGATAAAACTCCATCTTTTAAAAAAACTTTTGTTCATGGGATGTGGGCATCACAGGGTGATCCATCATTTTTTTCCCGTCTCTAATTGTCCTGGAGATGTTGGTGATGATGAGCTGCTTTCTTGAACTACTGCAGTCACCCTGAACGCTGTATAGCTTTTGTAACATGGCCAAAGCAGACCATTCAGCCTGTTGTGTCCATGATAGCTCCACGCATGAGAAAGCAAACACAGTGAATGTTGGAGAAACTCAGCAGGTCTGGCAGCATTTGCGGAGAGAGAAACAGCATTAACTCTCCTTCTCAACATCTCCCCTTGTCTGAGGTGTAGTGTCTTCCTCCCTCTCATCACAGAGCAGCCCTCTCTACAAAACTCATGAACTGATATAATTCATTAGGAATTATTATTGGGAATAATTCATTAGGAATTTTTTTTATCTTCTCACAAACTGCTCTGCCATCTTCACTGACATATTCATCCCCCAGATCCCACTGCTCCTGTATCCTTTTAGAATTGTGTTATTTTATTTTTATTAGATATCTTTCAAATCTGTTTTCAAAGGAGAGTCATATTAGGCTGAAAACATCAACTCTCTTTCTCTGTCCATGCATTCTGCCAGACCTGCTCAGTTTCTCCAACATTCTGTGGGCTTGTTTTCTCTTGAAGAGAGCCAACACACACAAACACAATGGGCTGAATGGCCTGCTAAATAAATGTGATAAATGCTATAACCATATTGTGATAAGATGGCCAGGAGAAAGTGAGGACTGCAGATGCTGGAAATCAGAGTCGAGAGTGCGGTGCTGGAAAAGCGCAGCAGGTCAGGCAGCATCCGAGGAACAGGAGAATCGGTGTTTTGGGCATAAGCCCTTCATTAGACCTCATTCCTGATAAAGGGCTTATGGCCGAAACATCGATTCTCCTGCTCCTCGGATGCTGCCTGACCGGCACGGTGGCACAGTGGTTAGCACTGCTGCCTCACAGCGCCAGAGACCCGGGTTCAATTCCCGCCTCAGGCGACTGACTGTGTGGAGTTTGCACGTTCTCCCCGTGTCTGCGTGGGTTTCCTCCGGGTGCTCCGGTTTCCTCCCACAGTCCAAAGATGTGCAGGTCAGGTGAATTGGCCATGCTAAATTGTCCATAGTGTTAGGTAAGGGGTAAATGTAGGGGTATGGGTGGGTTACGCTTCGGCGGGGCGGTGTGGACTTGTTGGGCCGAAGGGCCTGTTTCCATACTGTAAGTAATCTAATCTAATCTAATCTACTGTGCTTTTCCAGCAACACACTCTCGACTGTGAAGAGAAGACCCCACTTTCCCCAGTCCAGACAAGCTGGCAATGCACTCAAGTCTCTAGAATGATACTTCGACTAATGAGGCTAGGGTGTGACCCACTGAGCCACAGATTACAAATATTCCTGAATGAATTAGATTGGGAGATTTTGTTGCTGATGTCAGTATTAGCTAATAATAGCTGAATTTGAAAAAAATAGTGAGACAGAAACATTTGGAATGCAGTGGCCTCCATTCAGGGCTTTTGGATCAAAACTGATCCATTGTTTGCAACTGTATTTTCAAGTGAATATTTTCTCATTCGATCTTTTGGAGCTTTGAGCAGCTGAGCAAGTGTGGGTTCAATTTCCATCTGTGTTCTGTAGCAGGACTGAGTCAATCTTACTATTTGCCCTCATTTATGTCTTTTGTAGCAGCACATGGAGATTCTAAGCAAGGCAAAACAATGCGGTTGCTGGAAATCTAAAACAAACACTGAGAACGCTGGAGAAACTCAGCAGGTCTGACATTATCCTCGAATAGAGAAGCGGAGTCAATATGTCGAGTCTGGTACTGAAGATGGGTGAATTTACTCTGCAGTCAGTGCGGTGTCCCTGAAGATGAGAAGCACCCAACAGGACAGAGGACAGTCAATGATCTTCTGCTCTCCAGAAGAATCATGCCACCTTCTGCTACCTCACACTCACGCTGTTCTCTCTAACCCTCGAGCTCAATGGTGCATTTTCCTGTCATGTTTTCTTAGACAGACCCTCCTGGTCTTGTCTCCCAGCAACCATTCCTGAAGGATTTTGGAAGGAGGCAGGAATCTGTCAATGCTGTAGTTTGTAAGTGTCGCAGATACTCCCAGGAGATCGGGAGTAGACCTCCAATGTCTGGCCTTGAGGGTCACATGTAATTGGAAGGGTGCTAGAGTGGGAGATGTCTCAGCAGGCTGGTACAGAAGACACTCAAAAGCAGCTTGAGCACAGTCTAGAGAATCCTGAAGCTGGGGTAAGCCAGTGAGAGAGGAGAATCCTTCTGCCCAAGCTGTTTTAATTTCTCTTGTCGGGGGAAGGGGTGGATATGGGATCTGGAAGAAACAGCATCGGTATCATCTCAGATGCATTTGCAGTGAGTATTAGGAGATGCCACACAGGTACCCAGGTGCACCTTGAGAGGAGCTGTGACCTTGGGCACCATGATGGAGTGCAGTCTCTCCAGGTGGAAATCCTGCTCCAGCAGCTGAGACACAGCTTAGAGATAACGGGTTAGGGCATCCTGAATGGGTGCTTGCACCATCTTTCAGGCATGAGGGTGTGTTGTTGGAAAAACACAGCAGGTCAGGTAACATCCGAGGAACAGGGAAATTGATGTTTCGGGTCAGAGCCCTTCATCAGGAATGAAGCTGGGAACCTTGGAGGTGGAGAGATAAATGGGAGGGGAATGGGGCTGGGGAGAAGGTAGCTGAGAGTGCAATAGGTGGATGGAGGGTGGAGCGGATAAGTGGGAAGGAAGGGACAGGTGGGACAGGTCATGAGGATGATGCTGAGCTGGAAGGTTGGAACGGGGTAAGGTGGGGGGATGGGAAATGAGAAAACTGGTGAAGTCCACATTGATGCCCTGGGGTTGAAGGGTCCCGAGGTGGAAGATAAGGCGTTCTTCCTCTAGGCTTGAGGTGGTGAGGGAGTGGTGATGGAGGAGGTCCAGGACCTGCATGTCCTCAGCAGAGTGGGAGGGGGAGTTGAAATGTTTGGCCACAGGGCGGTGGGGTTGATTGGTGCAGGTGTCCTGGAGATGTTCCCTGAAGCACTCTGCAAGAAGGCGTCCGGTCTCCCCTTTCTTTTTCTGCCTGCTCTTTCTAGCAGTTGACAAAAATGACAGTGAGGCCCATGAATAGAGTATCTCACCAAAGATCTCCATCTTCTTGATGGATCTTCACCTGCTGCTTCCCTCTCTGGAGATTATGTGACAGCTGCTGGAGCTAAAAATAGAATTTGCTGGAAAAGCTCAGCAGGTCTAGCAGCATCTGTGGACAGAAATCAGAGTTGACGTGACCCTTCCTCAGAACTGAATGTAGCTAGTAAAATGTTGTTTTATATGCAGAAGATAAGGTGTGGGGAGGACAACAGGTGGCGATAGAGCCCAAAGAGAGAGAAGAGCAGTTGGACAGACAAAGGGGTGGATAATGATCTGGCTGGGAGTGTGAACTAATGGGGACCGTTAGTGGCTAACAATGAGTTGCGTGTAATAACAGACCATGTGATAACAAGACCTGGTGTGTAGTGTTTGGAGAAAGGACATGGAAGAGCTCAAGCTCTATAGTTATCGAACTTGATATTGAGGCTGGAAGGCTGCAGAGCCCCCATTGTAGAAAATGAGGTGCTGTTTTTCCAGTTTTACTAGAACATTGCAGCAAGTCTGAGACAAAGATGTTGGCCAGGGAACAGAGTAATGTGTTAAAGTGGCAGGCAACTGGACATTCAAGATCTCTTTTGCAAACAGAATGGAACTGTTGAAGCTTGCTAGCAAACTTGTTTCTGAATTGTCTCTGAAGTGACTGCGAGACTACAATGATGGTGTTCCACCTGTGAGGTTGATAAACAGATAATTCACAGAGAATGTCAGAAAGAAAACACATTCTTCATGAAGGATCCCCTGACCCCTCATCTCCGAGACAATGCAGCCTCATGCTATGACCTCTGCAGTGTAGCATGGACATTCTCAAGGAGATCATTGCCATGCTTCTACAAGGAACCCTGAGATGTTTGACCTTATCGAGTTGTATGCTCTACAATCAATTTTCATACTATACAGAGAGTAGAATTAGAGTGCAGTCAGTCAAAACCTCGGCTCTCCCCTATTGCAAAAGCCATGGCACTTGTTTATTCCATCAATTTAGTCGAAAAGAGCATTTGGCTATTCTTTTTGTATTTAGTAAATCTACTTTGTTATTTTAACCTGTCTCCCAAATTCATCATATGCCATTCTCAGATACAAGTAGGGGAACAGTGGCTTGGAGTGAAATGAATGATCATCCAAAGTAACTTTTCTCCCTTCCCTGCATCTCTTTCCTCCTTGTTCTGCACTGTTCCCCCATTTCCTCTGTGTATTATGTAAGAACAGTGGAGAGAATGGACAACGCTGTGTTAGCAGTTCAACCTTTGCTTTGTGACATACTGTGGGGAGCTGATTGTGACAGAAGCTGAAGGAAGTATTATTTTCTTTAATTTGGCTGTTAACATCTAGCTGACTTTATGGCATTAACTGCAAACTGCCCTGATGCTTCACTGAGTGTTCTTGCTATGCCTAGACATTTCACATTTGTGTCATTAATACAATTAAGCTTTTGCACCATGGATCAAAAAAGTGGTAATAAGTCTGATCACAGAGTGGGTTGAGTTGACCCAATATTCAAAGCATGTGGCATTTTCTGAATAGTTTATGTGTTGTGTGCACATGCAGAAACACTCTGAGAAATGGGCTCACTGTTACTACAAAGAAGAAACAAAGACAGAGAGAGACAAAGTCTGAAAGAAAGAGAAATATAAATAGAAACAGAATAGAGAATGAAAGGGAGATAGTGAGAGAAAGAGAGAGAGAGATGAGAAAATGGGAGAGGCAAACAATTGAAAGAGTGAAAGCTTTTGAAGTGTAGTCACAGCTGGAATGTAAGAAAGTAAGGTGAAAAAGCAACCTCTACTACAGTTAAGATGATGGACCCCACTAGGAAGACATAGTGCTGAATTGTGGCTTTGAGTAGGGGAGGAGGTTTAAGATTTTGGACAGTTTGTAATCAGGATGTTTCTCTTGGTCATCTTTTTTTTGGAGGTAGGACAAGTAGAAGAGAAGGTTATGGGTATTGGGATTCTCCATCTCCCCCCTTCACTCCCTGGGCTCCCCTCTGTTTTGCAATCACCAGCTGATTCCTTGATTGCCTTCTCTCAATCATGATGTGCTGGTAGAGAGGGATTGTTTGTAGATGCGCCTACAGTGCTTACCTCCTAGAGCAGAAACCATACATGGATAAGCACAAGTTAGCAAAAGGTAAGTATTGGCTGCAGCTAAGAATGAGTCAAGGGGTTAATGGCTCATTTGATACCTCAAAACCTCTCTAAGGTAAGTGTTAGGAGCTGGACTGGATATCCAACATTATTATCTTTTTTTTCCTAATTCATCCGTAAATTGAGGTTGTACAGGATGTTGGTGAGGCCTCTTTTAGAGTACAGTGTGCAGTTCTGGTCACCCTGTTATATAAGGATATTATTAAACTGGGCAGGGTTCAGAAACGATTTATCAGGTTATTGCTGGGAATAGAGGATTTGATTTATACAAATAGACTGGAAAGGCTAGGACATTTTAGACTGGAAGTTGGGAATGGCGTTATAAAATATTGAGGGGCAAAGATAAGGTGAATGACAAAGATTTTTTCCCAAAAGTGGGTGAGTTCAAAACTCGGGGGCATATTTTTAAGGTGAGAGGAAAATGATTTAAAATGGACATGAGGGGCAACACATTTATGCAGAGAGTGGTTTGTGTGTGGAAAGAATTACCAGAGGAAGTGGTGAATGCAGGTACAGTTACAACATTTGAAAGACATTTGGATATGTTCATGAATAGGAAAAGTTTGGAGGGATATGGGTGGCATGGTGGCACACTGGTTAGCACTGCCTCACAGTGCCAGGGATCCGGGTTCAATTCCTGCCTCAGGCAACTGTCTCCCCGTGTCTGTGTGGGGTTTCTTCCCACAGTCCAAAAATGTGTATGTTAGGTGAATTGGCTATGCTAAATTGCCCATAGTGTTAGGTATAGGGGTAAATGTAGGGGTATGGGTGGGTTGCGCTTCGGCAGGTCGGTGTGGACTTGCTGGGCCGAAGGGCCTGTTTCCAAACTGTAATGTAATGTAAAAAAATATGTAACAGCACCAGGGTCCCAGGTTTGATTCCAGCCTTGGGCGACTGTCTGTGTGGAGTTTGCACATTCTCCCCGTGTCTGTGTGGGTCCAAAGGTCCAAAGATGTGCAAGTCAGGTGAATTGGCCATGCTAAATTGCTCATAGTGTTAGGTGCATTAGCCAGAGGGAAATGGGACTGGGTGGGTTACTCTTAGGAGGGTTGGTGTGAACTTATTGGGCCAAAGGGCCTGTTTCCACACTAGGGAATCTAATCTAATCTAATATGGGCAAAGCACATGCAGTGGGGCTAGTTTAGTTTGGCATTATGGCCAGCATTTACTGTTAGACATTTCTGTGCTGGATGACACAATGAATCTATGTGGACATCATAGTTTTTATTATTTATATTTATATTAATATTGATTAATGAGTTTTGAGAAGATTTGTAGCTCAGGTCAAGGTTCTAGATGTAGGTTTGCTCGCTCAGCTGGGAGGTTCGTTTTCAGACGTTTGCGTCACCATACTAGGTAACATCTTCAGTGAGCCTCTGGATGAAGCACTGGTGGAGTGGCCCACTCTCTATTCATACATTTGGGTTTCCTTGGATTGGTGATGTCATTTCCTGTGGTGACATCATTTCCTATGGTCATGTCATTTCCAGTTCTTTTTCTCAGGGGGTGGTAAATGGGATCCAAGTCAATGTGTTTGTTGATAGAATTCCAGTTGGAATTCCATGCTTCTAGGAAATCTCGTGCATGTCTCTGGTTGGCTTGTCCTACGATGGATGTCCAAGGAGCAGGAAAATCAACATTTCGAGCAAAAACCCTTCATCAGGAAAGAGGATGGGAGCCCCGGGGCTGGAGAGATAAATGGGAGAGGGTGGAGCTGGGGAGTGGAAGGTAGCTGAGTGTGCAATAGGTGAATGGAGGTTGGGGTAATGGTGATAGGTCAGAAGATGGAGCGGATAGGTGGGAAGGGAGATGGAAAATTTCTGCCACCTACAAATGGATACATCGCACCATTCTCCACCATTTCTGCCCTCTACAAATTGACCCCACACCAGAGGTATATTTCCCTCCCCACCCTTATCCACTTTCCTTTAAGACTATTCCCTCCGTGATTACCTTATCAGGTCCACACTCCTAACAAACCACCCTCCCCTCCTGGCACCTTCCCCTGCCACTACAGGAAGTGCAAAACCTGCACCCACACCTCTACCCCCTCACCTCCTTCCAAGGCCCCAAAGGAGCTTTCTACATTCATCAATGTTTCACCTGCCCTTCCACACGTCATCTACTGTGTCTAGTTTAGAGTGGTGCTGGAAAAGCACAGCAGTTCAGGCAGCATCCGAGGAGCAGGAAAATCAACATTTCGGGCAAAAGCCCTTCATCAGGAACGGCTTTTGTCCGAAACGTCGATTTTCCTACTCCTCAGATGCTGTCTGAACTGCTGTGCTTTTCCAGCACCACTCTAATCTAGACTCTGGTTTCCAGCATCTGCAGTCATTGTTTTTACCTATGTCATCTACTGTATCTGTTGCTGCCGATGTGGTCTCTTCTACATTGGGGGACAGGGCATCTACGAGCGGAGCGCTTCAGAGAATATCTCTGGGACACCTGCACTAATCAACTCCACCGTCCCGTGGTCGAACACTTTAAATCCCCCTCCCACTCTGCTGGGGATATGCAGGTCCTGGGCTTCCTCCATCGCCACTCCCTTCCCACCCAACGTCCAGAGGAAGAACACCTCATCTTCCGCCTTCGGACCCTCCAACCCCATGGCATCAATGTGGATTTCACCTGTTACCTCATTTCCCCTCCCCCCACCTTCACCCAGTTCCAACCTTCCAGCTCAGCACCACCCTCACGACCAGTCCTACTTGTCCATCTTCTTTCTCACCTATCAGCTCCACCCTCCTCTCTTACCTATCGGTGACACAGTGGCTCTGTGGTTAGCACTGCTGCCTCACAGGTTTGATTCAAGCCTTGTGTGACTGTCTGTGTGGAGTTTGCACATTCTCCCAGTGTCTGCGTGGGTTTCCTCCAGGTGCACCGGTTTCCTCCCACAGTCCAAAGATGTGCAAGTCAGGTGATTTAGCCATGCTAAATTGCCCATAGTGTTCGGTGGATTAGTCAGAGGGAAATGGGTCTGTGTGCATTACTCTTCGGAGGGTCGGTGTGGACAGGTTGGGCCAAAGGGCCTGTTTCCACACTGTAGGGAATTTAATCTATCATCATTACTCCCACCTCCATTCACCTATCGCACTCTGAGCTACCTTCCCTCCCATTTATCTCTCCACTCCCGAGGCTTCCAGCCTCATTTCTGGTGAAGGGCTTTTGCCCAAAACTCTCCTGCTCTTGGATGCTGCCTGACCTGCTCTGCTTTTCCAACACATACTCTTGACTCTAATCTCCAGCATCTGCAGTCCCCACTTTCACCTCGGATGGATGTGTTGTCCCAGTCGAAGTTGTGTTCTTCCTCATCTGTGTGTAAGGATACTAGTGAGTGTGGGTCATATCTTTTTGTGGCTAATTGATGTTCATGTATCCTGGTGGTTAGTTTTCTGGCAGTCTATTCAATGTGGTGTTTGTTAAAGTTCTTGCAAGGTATTTTGTAAATTACATTAGTTTTGCTTGTTATCTTTCAAGTCCATTGTTTTAGTGTGTTGGTGTGTTTATGGGCTATCATGAAGCAAAGGGGTCTGAGTAGTCAGGCAGTCATTTCTGAGATATCTTTGATGGAGGGGAGAGTGGCTAGGATTTCTGGACGTGTTTTGTCTGCTTGTTTGTCTTGTCACCAGAGGAAATGACATCACCAACCCAAGGAAACCCAAACATATAAATAGAAAGCGGGCTACACCACCAGTGCTTCATTCGGAGGCTCACTGAAGACATTACCTAGTATGGTGACGAAACGTCTGAAAACGAACCTCCCATCTCAGCGAGCAAACCTACATCCATTAATATTTATTTTCCATCCTTAGTTAAGCTTGAGATGATGATAGTGAGCTGTTTGGATGACTGTAGCTTATTAAAGCTTTTAGGAAGCTTGTCACTCTCTAGGCTAATCAGTCCAATTTACAAGTAGCCCTTTCATAAGGTGTGATTCTTGCACTTAACACCACATAAAACATTCAATCAGCATGCTATTGCTGGTCCCCACTCATGTCATCCCTCCCTCCCTCTGATCCCAACCTCTCATCTATCTCAGGAGGGATCTGCCCCTTATTGTGCCCTGACTGGATTAGGTTCAATTGCTAGGTCAATGACTTCCAACAGATGCTAACTGACTACACAAGCATGAATAGATTTAATATCTTTATAACAAAATATCATGGACCATGACATCTGAGCTGACCAAAACTGTTACTCAGCACTGTCACTAACCCAGACAGAGTTTAACAGGAGATACCCAAAGGATGCACAGCAATGTAACCAAGAAAAAAGCATCCTCATCATCATGTCATCTCACATCTGTGAATGTGGGAGGTTTTATGTTTGTTCAGTTAGAATCAAAAGGGTTTCCTGGCAGGAATATGAAGAGGATATATAATACTGACAAATTTAGCCTATAATAATACAATAATGTATGATTGCTTTTGATTGCTTGACTTGTATGCACTATGTACCTTCCTCCTTCTTCACCATTCCTGCACTTTGTCTGCAGTGCAGTACCTGGTTTGGGTCTCTTCTAACTATATGCCAGGATCTTAAATTCTATTTAAGAGACACCCCTCTTGCGCTAAAATCCAAAATAGTGTGGTAGGTATTTTTAACACTAGCCAAATGCAGTAATTTGTCGCTTCCTCCCCAGCTAGAAAATGTTGCCCTCTGTTTGATCTCAAGAAATAAATAGACAGAATGGAATCTAATAGGGGTCCGAATGGTATGTACAGGTAGTTCTTCCAGAACGTGATAGTTGCATTCCTGTGCGATCCCGTGCTATACAAAAATTGTGCAATCCAGAGAGAACTTAAAGTATTGGTGGTCTAATTGCCAATGCACACATTAAAGGTTCATACTTTAGAAACAGCATTCCCTATTCACCCAATTGCATTACAGCCAATTTGCATTAACGAAAGATGCGTTATAACAGAACTGACTGTCCTGTTGTGAATTATGCGAGGAATCCAGAGAGACATATCTTGAAGTTGGAAAAACCATTGACTTCTAACTAAGTGCTAGGCATCAAGGTGAGATTCCCAGGAGACAGTAGCAAGTTGCTTATTAAGGGGGAATTACTGATTGATAATGACAGTATTAAATGTGCATCTCACCACATTAATAAGCAGCATCCTATCCTACCTTCTATTGTGAGCACACTGGATACTGAGGATTCTCAGTATGGATGTCCGAGCAGGAACCTGGCATCTTCAGTTCACCACTTGCTCCAAAGGACTGCCATGTTGGACATCAGGCACCAGCGTGTCCGGGCACACTCCATGAACCTGGCCACATGTACCCCACATCAACGGACATTGATATTCAATATGTGCCGGCCTCTAAAAGCTGGCACATCTCCACTTCAGTTCTGCACCTTGGGATGTACCAGGGACGATCTTTGTTCTAATACAGTAAGGACATTGTGCACTCAGGGACAAGCTGCCAGGTCATGGGCTAATGAAGATGGCACTGGTCTATTCTGGGTTATTGATGCACGGTAAAACATGACTAGATTCAGGTGAGTAGGACTCCATAGAGATAGGGTAGGTAGTTAAGGCGGTGAGTTTGAAAAGGTATGTGCCATGGGAGAGAAACCATCATGAAATTCCTTAAAACTGATAATTAGCTGAAGAAATGTCAGACTTGGTCCACAGTTTCTGGTTCCCTGGCAACAGCAAACACTCAACTTTGTTTTGCTCCCTATCAGTTAAGCTGCTAATTAAGATAGTTTCAAGGTCTCACTAACAGCATGTAGCTCAGATACCCCCTTCCCCATGGCAACGTATTGCTGAGTTTGGTATCAGAATAAATGTGACCAGAGAAGACAATGGTTTTATAAAAAGAAAGACTTAACGTTAATTTTAAAGGTGCTGATCGGTGTTAGTATGAAATTACAAATGATTTTATCTTTTAGTTGAATATCTCTGAGAATGTTGTTGCAGCTACAACTGACAGTATACTGCCCTCATGTGTTGTTGTCGAGCTGTGGTTACTGACCTGGATATGAGTCACCTCACCGTTACCATTGTGTATTCTGGTATTCTGGAACTCTACGGGCCAATGACCCTCTCACCATGATCCCTCAATCAGTCCATTGCTATCTTTGTCTCTGGGTCTCTACTCACAGCCTCAATCAACTGCTTTCGCCAATGAAGCATTGATATGATTGGATGTCCCATAAACCTAACTCGCTCACCCATCCCCTTCTTGTTCCTCATGAACTATTGGTGAAGCCTCTCTTTTGATTCGGCTTGCAGGCATGTTTGACAGTCAGGCACTGTCTGTGTGATACAGAAAAGGGTCAAGTTGGGCGAGATGTCGATGTGTTCCAGTGAGTGGTTTTTCTGGCCCAGATGCTGTGGTCAGTGATTGCAATTTAAACTGTCCACTCACCTTTTTAAACTGGGATATTAGGATCTTCTGGTCTCAGCTCCGCTTTAAATCCAGTGACAAACAGTCTGTCACACCCAAGGACAATTCCAGTTGAGTCATGTTTCCTTTCTCACCGTGAAGAAATGTAAGCCAATTAAATCTGTCCTCAGTTCATGCACTTAAAGTGATAGGCAAAATGTCCATGTCACCTCCAACACAATAAAATTCAGACTTTAACACTTAAGTGTTACACGTGTGCTGGGAGTCCCTCAGGTGTATGAGCAACAATGATTTATTTATTTGTCGTACCTTTGCTAGAAGATTCGAGATCGCTCACAACTGTGCTCTTGAGCAATAAGGAAGGGAGTATCTATGTTCTGGTCTGAACTCTGCAAAGATTTAGCTCCTAACGATGTTCAGCTGATGTGTTCTCTTTTACAAGACTACTTACTTACTTGGTTAAATAGTTTAATAATTATGTTTCCATAGCTATCTCTGGGTGAAAGGATTTAAAATGCAAAAGAACAAAAACATGCAACAATATAGTGACTTCAAAACAGTAAAACAGCCACATTTCAGGAGTTCTGTTGAACAATGTTAGTCACGTGACCAAAAGGTTAAGTTGAGCAGTACGTCCTAAGTAGCATTTTAACAGAGGGAAAAGTGTTAATCAGGTAGAGAGTTTTAAGGAGTAAATTCCAGAAAGCTTTTGAAATTCAGCCAAACATTCCACAATATGTTCAATTGTCAAAACACACAATTTTGACACAAGAAAATTGAGCTAACTGAAATTGAAATAACAGATGGTCAGGCTTTTCTGCTAAACTACTTCAGATTTTATTTTTTAATAGAATCCAGTTGAAGGTGTCACCTTTTTCCTTCTTCGAGCAGCAAGCCATTGTTTCCATGTTTAGAAAAACAGGGAACATTTAAATCACTTAAACTTTGAAAACTCTTTTTACAAGGTACTGTTTTTGACATCTTTGAATGCGTGGCATTGGAAAAATGTTCCCAGGCAGTCTAACAACTGAGCAATGTTGATAATTGTGAACCTCCCTTTTTAAGGAAGGAGTCCTGTGATCAGTCATTATAATAACAACACCACTGATTTATGAGATGAAAGAATTGTATTTCTTTCAGAGGGTTTTTTGAGAGAGTGTAGAGGCAGGGTCATTGGATATTTCTGTTTTAGAGACAGATAAGTTCTTGATTGATAAGGGAATCAAAGACTATTGGGGCAGTTGGGAATGTGGAGTTAAGAACACAGTCAGATTATCAATGATTTTATTAAATAGATGAACAGGTTCAAAGGGGATTAAATGATCTACTCCTGCTTTAATTCCTGCATCTGCATGTTCACTTACAATGTTCTTAATCCTCAGCAGACATCCCCCAATAATATCGAACTTTCTTCCCTGGTGAGCCCACCTAACCTGCCCAAAATATTGAAAGACATCAAATGCTGATCTTCTCTAGACTTGTCGATGGTGACCTTAATATCCGAGGACATGCACACGTTTCACAGCCTGAAATCGTATGGAACTTTAAACTTCCCACAAAACATTTGTGAGGGGCTCTTTTTTGAGGAGGAATAATTTCTGGCCTGTTTTTTCTGGTTTCCAAACTTATTGGGACATGATCATTTAATGATGTCAAAAACAGTACCTTGTAATAAGTTTTCAAAGTTGAAGTGAATTAAATGTTCCCTGTTTTTTTTTTCCCTGGTCATCAGGAACATCTTTCCTGCGCTTATGCTGTTTGGTCCGGTTAGAATTGTATAAGTTGCTATAAGAACAATAAGAAGCAAATCCCACCCGTCCCCACACCTATTCTTCAAAACTCCAGTAAATAAAGTCCTAACTGATCCAGTCTCTCTCCACATGCTGGTGTTGCAATCTCAGGAATCTTTGTTGCACACCCTGTATAGCCAGAACATCCTTCCTCAGCTTAGAAGATACAAACTGCACACAGTACTTCAGGTGTGGTCTCTCCAAGGCCTTGTACAACTGCAGCAAGATAATCCGGCTCCTTTACTTGAAACCTGTCACTGTGAAGGTTGACTTACCAGTTGCCTTCCTCACCACCTACTGCAACATTGCCAACAGGCCCTTAGAACTGCACTAAATTATCTGCCAGGATATTCAAGACTGAGGAGTGGGAGTGAAATCCCAATCTTCGTAAACATGAAGGTAAGAATCCTATCAACTGAGGTACATTTTAAACCTGAAAGGAGCATTAGATCACAATAAATAATGCAGCTTAGTGGGGATGGGGATGAAGAGGTAAAGGGTTTTGAATATCTTTCTATCTAATTTGAGCTGCGAGTTGAGGAGACCATTAGAAGAACATTAAAGATATTGAGCTTCATGGTGGCAAAATCACGAATAGAATTTCGCTGAGATTAGGATGAATTAGGTAGAAAGACCCTCTTGGGAGTTATCTACAGGCCCCCAAACAGTAGTATGGATGTAGGGTGTAAGCTGAATAAGGAGCTGAAATTGGCCTGTCGCAAAGATGTAACTACATTTGTTATGGGGGATTTCAACATGCACGTAGACTGGGAGAATCAGGATGGTATTGGACCTCAAGAAAGAGACTTTGTGGAGTGCCTCCGAGATGGATTCTTAGAACAGCTGGTGCTAGAGCCTACCAGGGAGAAGGCAATTCTGGATCTGGTATTGTGCAACGAACAGGAGCCTCGAAGTGAAGGAGCCATTAGGAGGTAGTGACCATAATACAATAAGCTTCAAACTGCAATTTGAAAGGGAGAGGGTACAATCGATAGTGACAATAGTTCAGTTGAATAAAGGGAACTATAGAGCTATGAGGGAGGAGCTGGCCAAAGTTCAATGGTGTAATACCTTAGCAGGGATGACAGTGGAGGAACAATGGCAGATATTTCTGTGTATAATGCAGAAGATGCAGGATCAGTTCATTCCAAAAAGGAAGAAAGATCCTATGAGAAGGCAGGGGTGGCCGTGGCTGATGAGGGAATCCCTCACAGAAATCCTCTCTCTGTACAGTATCCCTCACAGAAATCCTCTCTCTGTACAGTATCCCTCACAGAAATCCTCTCTCTGTACAGTATCCCTCACAGAAAACTGCTGTCTGTACAGTATCCCTCACGGAAAGTTGCTCTCTGTACAGTACCCTGACAGAAAGCTGCTCTCTGTACAGTATTCCTCACAGAAATCCTCTCTCTGTACAGTATCCCTCACAGAAAACTGCTGTCTGTACAGTATCCCTCACGGAAAGTTGCTCTCTGTACAGTACCCTGACAGAAAGCTGCTCTCTGTACAGTATTCCTCACAGAAATCCTCTCTCTGTACAGTATCCCTCACAGAAAGCTGCTCTCTGTACAACCCCCCTCACGGAAAGCTGCTCTCTGTACCATATCCCTCCCAGAAAGCCTCTCTCTCAGCAGCTGTAACCAGTGCATGCAAAAATGAGTCGAGGGAAGTTAAGAAACATTTAAAGTTAAAAGAGAAAAAGTGTAACATAGCAAAGATAAGTGAGAAAACCGAGGACTGGGAAGCTTTTAAAGAACAACAGAGGATTACTAAGAAGGAAATATGCAGAGAAAAAGTGAGGTACGAAGGAAAACTGGCCAAAAATATAAAGGAGGGTAGTAAAAGCTTTTTTAGGTATGTGAAAGGGAAAAAAATGGTTAAGACTAAAATTGGGCCCTTGAAGACAGGAACAGGGGAATATATTACAGGGAACAAAGAACAAAGAAATGGCAGAAGAATTGAATTGGTACTTCAGATCTGTGTTCACTGGGGAAGACACAAGGAATCTCCCAGAGGTAACAGTGGCTGAAGGACCTGAACTGAAGGGAATTTATATTTGCCAGGAATTGGTGTTGGAGAGACTCTTAGACCTGAAGGCTGATAAGTCCCTGGGACCTGATGGTCTACATCCCAGGGTACTGAAGGAGGTGGCTCTAGAAATAGTGGATGCGTTGGTGATTATTTTCCAGAGTTCGATAGATTCAGGATCAGTTCCTGCGGATTGGAGGGTGGCTAATGTTGTGCCACTTTTTAAGAAAGGAGCGAGAGAGAAAGCAGGAAATTATAGACCAGTTAGTCTGACCTCAGTGGTGGGAAAGATGCTGGAGTCAATTATAAAGGATGAAATTACGACACATCTGGATAGCAGTAACAGCTTAGGTCAGAGTCGGCATGGATTTATGAAGGGAAAATTATGCTTGACTAATCTTCTGGAATTTTTTGAGGATGTAATTCTGAAGATGGACAAGGGAGATCCAGTGGATGTAGTGTACCTGGACTTTCAGAAAGCCTTTGATAAACTCCTACAAAGGAGGTTAGTGAGCAAAATTAGGGCGCATGGTATTGGGGGCAAAGTACTGACTTGGATTGAAAATTGGTTGGCTGACAGGAAACAAAGAGTAGTGATAAACGGCTCCATTTCGGAATGGCAGGCGGTGACCAGTGGGGTACCGCAGGGATCAGTGCTGGGACTGCAGCTTTTTACAATATATGTTAATGATATAGAAGATGGCATTAATAGTAACATTAGCAAATTTGCTGATGATACAAAGCTGGGTGGCAGGGTGAAATGTGAGGAGGATGTTAGCAGATTACAGGGTTACCTGGACAGGTTAGGTAAGTGGACAGATGCATGGCAGATGCAGTTTAATGTGGATAAATGTTTGGTTATCCACTTTGGTGACAAGAACAGGAAGGCAGATTACGACCTAAATGGAGTCAAGTTAGATAAAGGGGCAGTACAAAGAGATCTGGGTGTTCTTGTACACCAGTCAATGAAGGCAAGCATGCAGGTACAGCAGGTAGTGAAGAAAGCTAATAGCATGCTGGCCTTCATAACAAGAGGGATTGAGTATAGAAGCAAAGAGGTTCTTCTGCAGCTGTACAGGGCCCTGGTGAGACCACACCTGGAATATTGTGTGCAGTTCTGGTCTCCAAATTTGAGAAAAGACATTCTGGCTAAGATTATTAAATGATTGGACACTCTGGAGGCAGGAAATATGTTTCCGCTGATGGGTGAGTGCCGAACCAGAGGACACAGCTTAAAAATACGGGGTAGACCATTTAGGACAGAGATGAGGAGAAACTTCTTCACCCAGAGAATGGTGGGTGTGTGGAATGCTCTGCCCCAGAAGGCTGTGGAGGCCCAGTCTCTGGATTCATTTAAGAAAGAGTTGGATAGAGCTCTCAAGGATAGTGGAATCAAGGGTTATGGAGATAAGGCAGGAGCAGGATACTGATTGAGGATGATCAGCCATGATCGTAATGAATGGTGGTGCAGGCTCGAAGGGCAGAATGGCCTACTCCTGTACCTATTATCTATTGTCTATTGAATTGTTGTGGAAGGAAATGCTCTTGCCAATTCTTGCCTTCCTCAGTTTTCCTTCCACCAACAAGCCATGGATTTTTCAAAGTCAAACTTGGCTTGACCAAGTCACTAATCCCTGAATGATGGACATTTTTTTTCTCTCTCTTCTTTGAACCTCGGTGGCATCATCCAGTGATGAGGGCTGAACAGTGGATATATATATATATTATATATAATATATATATATTATATAATTATATATATATAATACACACACATATATATAATACACACACATATATATATAGAAATATAATATGTAACAGTCTTCCAAAGCCCTCAGGCAAACTGTCAATTATTCCAGCATCTTCAGCAACATAACATTACCAACTCTTCAGGCACACTGTCCAATTTGAAAGCGCAGTGGTATTTGTAATCCCACTGAATCACTGAGAGCATAATTTAGACTGAGATACTGATAAATTATTTTGGAAGTGTTGACTTGAGCAGGTTTTTCTGATTGTAAAGATTACAGGAAAGTATTCTGTGATCCGGCATGTAAATAGATTATGCAGATGAAAGTGTGCTGAATAACACTATTTAATAAAATTATTCAGTAGTCTGTCTCCTCAAATAGTGGTGTAGAATATATAAAAAAAAGCTTCAACTCTCTGGATACCACAATGCTGTGTTGGAACACTTGCTACCCTTTAATCTCACTCAGCTACACTAGGCTTTGAGAGGTTTTATTTGACCCTTTAATGAAGTTTGAACCCAATCCTCCACTGCTGACAGGAGTGACTTAACATTCTGGTTTGATCTCAAAGGCACTTTAGCACATGCTAACCAAAAGCAGGAGCATTATTCAGCTGCTGATTTTATGCTGATGTTTGGACTTGGTTTATACCCCTTTTGTGGGGGTGGGGGAGAAAGTCAACCTCCTGCTGATCATTCTCAAATTTAGAAAATGGCATAGGAAGGCAGGAAAAAGAGCACCCAAACCTGAGTGACTTGGTTCACAGGTTGCAGGTTTTAATTGGCTTTTATTCCATTGTTGTACTTTTTTGTATTTAATGGTGGTCATGAATTGTACTTGAGGAGGCAGTAAGGAACCCCCCCTTGAACGGTTTGTCTGTGTGTGTGTGTGTGCGTGTATGTTAGTATGAGTGTATATGTCTGTGTGTGCGTGTGTGACTGTGAGTATATATGTCAGTGTGAGTGTATATG
>NC_057721.1:76270948-76327700 GCF_004010195.1 Chiloscyllium plagiosum
GAGTGTGTGTGAGAGTGTGTGAGTGTGTGTGTCTGTGAGTGTGTGTGTGTCTGTGTGTGTGTATATATGTCTGTGTGTGAGTGTGTGTGACTGTGAGTATATATGTTTGTGTGAGTGCATATGTCTGTGTGTGTGACTGTGTGTATATATGTCAGTGTGAGTGTATGTGTGTGACTATGAGTATATGTCAGTGTGTGTATATGTCTGTGTGTGAGTGAGTGTGTGTGACTGTGAGTATATATGTCTGTGTGAGTGTATATGTCTGTGTGTGTGAGAGAGAGAGAGAGATTCAGGTGTACTCAAGGTGCTGTCAGGGATTGAAGACATTGACAATGAAGGCTGGTCACTGATTGATAACATATTTCCAATGCTCCATCAGCTGTGGCTCAGGTGGACATAAAAAATATCAAAGATGAACCATTTGAAACATGAGCTGGGACAGCCTCTTTTGTGTTTTGGGTTTCAGCGAATATTTATCTCTCAACCAACATCATTAATATTAGATTATTTGGTCATTACCTTGTTACTCTTTGTGGGAACCTACTGTGCGCAAATTTGTTACTATACATTGTAGCACATAAAGATGTACACAGAGGACATTAGGATGTCCATTGTCATGGAGAGATTCAATTTAATGCAATTGATAAATATAAACTAAAATCACTTAAAAGGGCATGGGAGCAGTATCACATACTGGATGCTCCTCCAAGTCACCCACTGACAAGGCATGAAATTTTGAAGAACCCTTAATGGGATTTGAGAATTGCTGGCTGGACCAGCATTTATTGCCCATCACCATCTTCTTAAGAGCAGCACTGTATTGTGGGCTGTTTGTTTATCTCAGAGAGAGAGAGAGAGATAAAAGGGTCTTTTTTAGGATGGTAGCCAGTGACTAGTGGACATCTGCAAGGGTCTGTGTTGGGACCACACCTATTCATGTTATACAATTAATGATCTGGACAAAGGAATGGAGGGCATCGTTGCTATGTTTGCAGATGGCACAAAGGTAAGTGGAGGGACAGGGAGTGTTGAGGAAGTGAGGAGGCTGCAGAAGACATTGGACAAGCTTGGAAGGTGAGCAAAGAGGTAGCAGGTAGAGTACAATTTTAGAGTTCTACTTGGGTAGAAAGAATAGAGGCAAAGACTATTCTGAAGAGACAAAAGCTTTGGAAATCTGAAGCCCAAAGTGATTTAGGAGTTCTAGTTCGGGATTCTTTTAAGGCAAACATGCAAGTTCTGTTGGCAGTTATGAAAGCAAATGGGTGGCATAGTGGCTCAGTGGTTAGCACTGCTGCCTCACAACACCAGAGACGCGGGTTCAATTCCCGCCTTGGGCAACTGTCTGTGCGGAGTTTGCACATTCTCCCCGTGTCTGCGTGGGCTTCCTCCGGGTGCTCTGGTTTCCTCCCACAGTCCAAAAACGTGCAGGTTAGGTGAACTGGCCATGCTAAATTGCCCATGTTGTTAGATGAAGGGGTAAATGTAGGGGAATGGGTCTGGGTGGGTTGCTCTTTGAAGGGTCGGCCTGTTTCCACACTGTAAGTAATCTAATCAAATGCAATGTAGCATTAATTTAGAAAGGGCTAGAATACAAAGATATACTGCTGTGGCTGTATAAGGCTCTGGTCAGACCACATTAGGAATATTGTGAGTAGTTTTGAGCCTTGTATCTGAGGAAGGTTGTGCTGACAGTGGAGCAGGTCCGCAGAAGGTTTACAAAAAAATGATTCCAGAGATGAAGGGCTTGTCATATGAGGAATGTTGAGGACTCTGGATCTGTACTCGATGGAGTTGAGAAGGATGAGGCAGGGTGTGTCATTGAAACTTACAGGATGCAGAGAAGCTTTGGTAGAGTAGACATGGAGAAGATGTTTCCACTAGTAGGAGAGATTAGGATCCAAAGGCTTAGCTTCAAAGGTATAGTACAAGATGAGGAGGAATTGCTAAAGCCTAGTGGGTGGTGAATCTGTAGAACTCATTGCCTCAGAGGACTGTGGAGACCAAGTTTTTGATTGTATTAAAACAAGAGATAGCTAGGTTCTTGATTATAAAGGATTTGAGGGTTACAGTGAGAGCGCGGGGGGAATGGGGTTGAGAAATATATCAGCAATGACTTAATAAAGAAATGGATTCAATGGGCTGAATGGCCTAATTCTGCTCTTATATTTTATAATCTTATGGTCATTGACCCATGGGTAGATTAAAGTAGATTAGGCAGGAAGCCTGTGTGATGCAAAAATGCCGCATGGGCTAATTAGGTCTGAATAGCATGTTTCTGTACTGAACATATGAAGAAATCCATATCAAATGCAAAATCAAATTTAAAAACAGAACTGATGTTCTGGATTAGAAGACTAGACCTGTACTAAAGTTACAGTAGTCTTCCCAGACCTCCGGGCTGTTCTCTCATTAGGGAGAGAGTGACAACTGCTGGTGGTTTAACTTGAGGGTCACCATTGCCACAGGCAAGAGTAGACATTGAGAAGAAGAGTCCTTCATGGTAACATCAGCTGGTACAAGAACCGAACCCATGTTCATTGGCATTACTATGCAACATTGGCATTACTAGTTGTCCTGCCAACTGAGATTAAACAAGCCAGACCAGACTAGAATACCAGACCAGCTTGCTAGCACTCGACCATCAGCTTTACTCATTAAGACTAGAATGTCAGACTGACCCACCAGCAGTAGAACACCAGACCAGCTCACGAGCACTAGAACACTAGATAACCTCATTATCACTAAAATAACAGACTAACTCAAGACAGCACAAGAACACCAGATTAACTCATTTGCACTAGAATATGGAATGAGCACACTAGCACTTGACTGCTTGACCAGCACATGAGCACAGACATACTAGACTAGTGTGCACCTCGAACACTAGACTAGCACACCCACACACACACACCAGAGGTGTAGTTCATTTTTAACCATTTGTCTCTTGTATTCCCAGGAGGGGAAAACATAGATATATCTTTTGCCCAGACTGCTCTCCCCCTCACATTATGTCACAGTATGGGCATGAGATTCTCAGGGGTTGGTTCAAATCTTTTTGTATTGTATCTTTTCCTTAAAATGTTTCTGAATATTGTTGATGGCATTCAAGGTGTAACATTTATTGCTCGCTCTCGCTCTCTCTCTCTTTCTCTCTGTCAGCTGGGTTTAATCCAAACAGAATGCTTTTAGACAGTTACTGAATTGCATTGTCAGTCATCTCTGACTTGTATGTCTGTTTTTTTTAAAAATAACAATCTTCCTTAAAAGTCCAATTTGCCCAGAAATAATGAAGAGTGATAATCTGTTATCATGACATTGTATCCTTTACATGCTGGGATCATTATTATTTGAAGGAAAAGGTATATTTCTCCTTTTCAGTCAGATTCAAGAATGCCAAATTTTTTTGACGTTTCTGTCTCTCACTCTTCTTCTGTCCTAATATCTTACCTTCCATCTTTTTTTCAAATTCTTCTTCCTTTTATCTCACTGTCTCTCCATCACTTTTTCTCTTTTGGTGTGTCCCTTTATCTTCACCACAGCCATTTGTTCTTTCCTATAAACATCGACTACATTTACCACTGATAGCAGCAGCAGTGTGTACTATCTACAAGATGCATTGCAACAATTCACCAAAGGTCCTTAGGCAGCACCTTCCAAACCCATGACCACTTCCATCCGGAAGGGCAAGGGCAGCAGATACATGGGGACACCATCACCGAAAAGATTCCTTCAGGTTACTCAACATCCTGATTTGGAAATATATCACAGTTCTTTCACTGTCGCTGAGTCAAAACCCTGGAATTCCCTCCATAAGGACAATGTAGGTCAACCTATAGCATATGGATTGCAACAGTTCATGAAGGCAGCTCAACACCACCTTCTCAAGAGAAACTAGGGATGAGCAATTTATGCTGGCCAGTCAGAGCTGCCCACTTCTCATGAATGAATTAAGATAATCCCACACTCTCAAGCCCTAATATTTACAGAGATGTGGGGGAGGGAGGTGTAGAGATCACCGGTGGTACAGGAGATTATTAAAAACCCAAAGAGGCCAAGGATACAGTGGTTCTAACGAATTAATGGAAAACATGTCATTATCCATTTTGTAACTTGTCTCCCAAATGGTAGCCACCCGAGACACCAACCACGATCCCCACCTCTTCCAAGACTTCCGTTTCCCCGGCCCCCAATGCCTCATTTTCACCATGGACATCCAATCCTTCTACACCTCCATCTGCCATGAAAAAGGCCTCCAAGTCCTCCGTTTCTTCCTCTCTCGCTATCACCACCAGTACCCTTCCACGGACATTCTCATTTGTTTGGCTAAACTGGTCCTCACCCTTAACAATTTCTCCTTCGAATCCTCCCACTTCCTCCAGACAAAAGGGGTAGCCATGGCTACCTGTATGGGCCCCAGCTATGCCTGTCTCTTTGTTGGCTACATAGAACAGTCCATCTTCCGTAGCTACACCAGCTCCACTCCCCACCTCTTCCTCCGTTACATTGATGACTGTATTGGTGCCATCTCGTGCTCCTGCAAGGAGGTTGAGCAGTTCATCAACTTCATCAACACATTCCACCCCATCTCTGACACCTCCCTCCCCTTCCTGGACCTCTCCATCTCCATCAACAATGACCGACTCAACACTGACATTTTTTACAAACCCACCGACTCCCACAGCTACGTGGATTACACCTCTTCCCACCCTACCTCCTGCAAAAATGCCATCCGGTATTCCCAATTCCTCCACCTCCGCTGTATCTGCTCCCAGGAGGACCAGTTCCACCACAGAACTCACCAGATGGCCTCCTTCTTTAAAGACCATAATTTCCCCTCCCACGTGGTTGAAGATCCCCTCCACTGCATCTCATCCACCCTCAAACCCCACCTCTCCAACCGCAACAAGGACAGAACCCCCCAGTCCTCGCTTTCCATGCCACCAAGCTCCGCATAAGCCGCATCATCCACCGACATTTCCACCAGCTACAAACGGACCCCACCACCAGGGATATATTTCCATCCCTACCCCCTTCCGCTTTCCACAAAGACCATTCTCTCCATGACTGCCTGGCCAGGTCCACGCCCCCCAACAACCCATCCTCCCCTACTGGCACTTTCCCCCGTCACTGCAGGAATTGCAAAACCTGCGCCCACACCTCCTCACTCACCTCTATCCAATGCCCCGAAGGAGCATTCCACATCCATCAGAGTTTCACTCGCACTTCCACCAATGTCATTTATTGTATCTGTTGCTCCAGATGCGGTCTCCTTTACACTGGACGCTTTCTCGCAGAGCAATTTAGGGAACATCTCTGGGACACCTGCACCAATCAACCCCATCACCCCATGGCTGAACATTTCAACTCCCCCTCCCATTCTGCCGAGGATATGCAAGTCCTGGGATTTCCTCCACCGCCACTCCCCAACGTGGGAAGGAAGAACACCTCATCTTCTGCCTTGGAACACTTCAACCCCAGGGCATCAATGCAGACTTCACCAGTTTCCTGATTTCTCCTCCTCCTACCTTACCCCAGTTCCAACCTGCCAGCTCAACACCATCCTCCTGACCTGCCACTTATCCACTCCACCCTCCTCTCTGACCTGTCACTTTCCATCCACCTCCATCCACCTTTTGCACTCTAAGCTACCTTCTCCCCAGCCCCACTTCCGTCCTGTTTATCTCTCCACTCCAGAAGCTCCCAGCCTCATTCCTGATGAAGCGCTCCTGCCCGAAACATCGATTTTCCTGCTCCTCAGATGCTGCCTGACCTGCTGTGCTTTTCCATCACCAATCTAATCTTGATCTACATGTACATCCTAGCCAGTGAGAGAAGGCTGTATTGGGGATCAGTTGTGCCAATCCATATTGTGGGAGTGGGATGTGGAATCTTTGACTTGTTGGAATGGATCAATTAGACATCAGGACTGGAGGATCAGCAAGATCACAATCAACCAGTGGGAAACTAAAGCCTTCCTTGAAATTCTCGGAGACTCTTGACCCACAAGAATTGCCTGAAAAAAAACTTACATCTTGAAGCTTGCAGCTCCTGCAACTCCTTTGCAGCCTAGTTTCCTCATGAGAACCCATATGGCAGAAGAGAATTTTAAATCTAACTCACAATTTGTACTGCTGGATCCTGACTCTATATGCTAAATACCTGCTGTACCTCACATTCGTACTCCCTGACATTTTCTATTTTAATTTAGACAATGGATTTCTTCAGAACATATTATTCATGCATAACTCCTTAGCCCTGTCCCAAATATGTAAAATGGTTAAGATTGAAGCTTCTATCTCCCTTCATTTTGAATGTTTCTCTCTCTCTCTTTATGAATTACCTTTCATCTCATTTAAATTTCTCCTTTCCATTCTCTCTCATTTTCCTTTCCTGTATCAATTTGTTCTCCCACATTCCCTCCATTTTTCCCCAGGCCAGTCACCACCTTTTCCTATCTGTCTGTCTGTCTCTCACTCAGATTACCTGGTTGTATAAGTCCATGAGCAAGAGATTCCAACTTGAGAAATTTTGCCCAAGCTATTCTTAAACTCGCAATGATTTGGTCACAGGTTTCTGCCCAAGGTCACACACACAGCCACAATCACAAACAAAAAAACCTTTTAATAAGACAGCGCTACATGACATTTTTTACACACTATTCCTGGAAGTACTCAAGAATGGTCACCTGCAGGTCTTTATTATAACTGAAATGGGTTTATCATCAAATGATCATTTTTAATGAGCGTGCCCAGACTTCCATCTATGATTAAGTGATTCATAATGATTGAGAATGCTTTTAAAAAGCAGTCCTGGATCATTTAATAGTTTCATTGTACTGATACAGCTGTATCCACTCACTATGACACTTGCAGGGACTGAAGCCTCTGTCATTTTTCCTTACAGACTCTGATCACATGGGGTCAGGGAACATGAGTCTCTACTGTGCTCAACTGAAGAGTTGTGGACAGTGAAGAATGAACAGGAAAAATGAGTTGAGGCCTGAGACTGATCAGCTATGATCTCACTGAAAATTGGGGCAGGCTTGAGAGTCTGAATGGCCTCCTTCTCTTCCTATTTCTGAAGATCTAATGTTGAACCTTGCTGGACTGTCCTTATCTGAGTCTTCTGCACCTCCAGCTTTATCCTATTCATGACTAACATATTCTTCACCTCTGGTTGAAATAACTCCACAGAGATTGGTAGCCCATCATCAAGTAACCTTAATTTACATATGCACAGTACTTGAACCCTCAGAGCCAGCTCCCAGAGTGAACATGATGTCTGACACTTCAGTTTTTTTCTTTTTTTTTCTTTTTTAATTTAACCCTCACACTACCACCTAAGTGCGGTAGTGCTTATTTTTTTCCCCCAGCACCCATGGTGTGTGTGTGCAGGTGTGAGACACAGTGAAAGACACAGAGTGCACAAATCTTTATTCAAATTCCACCACCAGGAAGATAGGAAAACACCCGGGTGGCCAGTGACAAACACTGCCCTTCACATCAAAGGGCAGTGCTGTGTGATCAAAACAGTGAAGGGGAGGGGAGGGAGACACTTCAGCTTATATCTGTCAGCTAGGGCTCCCTGATTGGACCAGGTTAACAGCCCCAATCAGGGAACGCATATTCCATGAGGTCTGCCTGGCTGACTTTGTTACAATCATTATACCAGTAAATTCTATAAGCTCTTCATTAACATTCTATCGCATGAAATATTGATTCTAGCTCTCTGGGATAGTCTTCCTAATTTTCTCTTCATTGCATCTTGATCAAGTGACTGGGGATATTGGAGCAGCATCACCATTTACATCATCATTACGAACACTGTCATCCTCATTATACCACCCAATGGCTTCTGCTTGCCAGATTGCCAGCTCAAGAAATGAATTTTGGCATCCAAAGCTTTGGAATGTGACTATCCAGTGCCTGTATGCTTAATAAAACAAACAATTTGAAGATCTTGAAGCTGCTTGATCAGCAAAATCTCACAAATTCAATGAGGTCAGACTTTCTTCTGAGCTGAACAAACAGTATCTTAATCTAACACAAAAGATTGTGGGGAGTTTAATTGTCAGTGGTTTGCAGATGTAACTCGCATTAGGTTAAAATTTCCTGATAATTTGCACTGACAGATCTCTGAACAGAGAGGTTGCGAGGTGACTTTATAGAAGTTCATAAAATGATGATAGGGTTAACAATGGGTGTCTTTTCCCGAGGGTTGGGGATTTCAAGACAAGTGGGCATATTTTTAAGGTGAGAGGAGAGAGATTTAAAAAAAGACAAGAGGGGCAACTGTTTTACTTAGAGGGTGGCTTGCATGTGGAATGAACTCTCTGAGGAAATGGTGGATGTGGGCACAATTGCAATGTTTTAAAGACAATTGGATAAATACATGAATAGGAAAGGTTTGGAGGGATATGGGCCAGGCGCAGGCTGGTACGACGAGTTTATCTTGGGATTATGTTTGGCATGGATTAGTTAGACTAAAGGATCTGTCTCCGTCCTGTATGACTCATTGATTACATTATTGCAAACCCTACAGACCAAGTGCTACTTGAATCGGGGTCTCCTGGCTCTGAGACAGGAGCACTACCACCATGCCACAAGATCTGCTTATTTTGTACGAATTTTCTGGTCAGATTACTCTGATGACATTGGGGTAATTAATGTGCAGCCATGTAAATGAAGCAATTCAGCTAATGCATTCACAATGAAGAGTTTCTGATAGCCCATTCAAAGAGGGGGAAGGGTGAGGTCTGAAATGTGCACTTTATCATTTCTTCCATTTACAACTGAATCCACACACATTAAACTTTGGAATTTGAGCAACAATCCCCTTTAAGAGAATCACTGACCTCAGGAGACCTTCCACCGTTCTGCTATGGCTGATAATCATATGATGGAGCCTGTGCTGTTTTTAATTAGCTATAACCCTGTTTGGATTTTACAGTATTATACCATCCAATTCAAATTTAGCCAAGCAAAGTTTGCAAACATATGCTTAGCAACAAATGTATACTATTCATTATAATGCATGAATTATTCATTTACAGGAAGTATGACCTAATGCTTCTTTTGTGTCCATGCACTTTTTTTATTGCATTCATAATTAATATGTCAGAAATAAAAATTCCTGTGACAATCCATCCAATGTTTTATTTTGAAACAAAGCTATTTGTTCCCAGTTCCTGGTGTGCAATTAATTGGCTCCAATAAATGATGTTTGTGAATATTCGTGGTATGTTGCATTAATGTGTTGCATATATTTCCAGGCGTCATTTATCATTGCAATGAAATCACAGGAAAGTAAATATTGAATAAAACACTGAAGTTTTAATTTGGCAGAGAGAGGAAGAGATGAGAATTGATGCTCTTTGCAGTTCCTGATCTTATATTTTAAGATATTTTTGGATTTCCTTGAACTGGTTTTGCCAGGAAGACAAGAGTTGCTCAGTGTTTTCCCAACGGTCTGCTTCTTTTTATCATATATTATAACCGATGATTTGTTAACACTGTCTTACTTTCAAAGTACATCTGATCAGTGCTTTTTTAAACTCCATAATGTCATCTGACAATGCAGTTATTTGAAGTTTTGACACCCCTCCCCTGCCCTGCATTTTTACACACTCCGATATTACAATCAGTAGTGACAAGACTACGCCTCTGGCAAGTTTTGAGAAGATTTGTAGCTCAGCTTGAGGTTCTGGATGTAGGTTTGCTCACTGAGCTGGAAGGTTCATTTTCAGACATTTCATCACCATACTAGGAAACATCTTCAGTGAGCCTCCGGACGAAGCTGGAGATGTTACCTGGTATGGTGATGAAACATCTGGAAATGAGCATTCCAGCTCACCGAGCAAACGTACATCCACTAGTCCTTTGGCCAATGACTTAGTTTCCTGCCCCAAAATCTCCTTTGGTGGCCCAATGTTGCATTTTGTTTGATGTACTTGTGAACATTTTGGGATGTTTTGCTTACAACGAGGGGATTACATGAATGTTCTGTAGGAGAGCCATATTGGACTTGAGACGTGAGCTGTGTTTCTCTCTATACAGATGCTGCCAGACCTGCTGAGTTTCTCCAGTACATTTTGTATTTGTCACAGGTTTCCAGCATCTGCAGTATTATACTTTTACTTTACAAATGTAAGTGATTGTTGTTAATGATGGTAACAGTAATACCTATTATTCATTATTATTCCAGAGTTTATACTCTAATGGGGTTGAACTTGCAAATTGTTGTATGTTTAAGGAGGACCCGGATAGATTTTTATTATTGACAGGTTGAAGAACTATGAGATCAGCCTTGATCTTATTGAATGGAGCTGAATAGCCGACTCCTATTTTGTATCATTGAATTGCTGCCGTGTGAAAGCAGGCCATTCAGCCCATACTGACTCTCCAAAGAATATACCACCTGATTCCTGTAACCCTGCATTTTCCATAGCTAAGTTACCTAGCCTTCACGCCCCTGAGCACTATGGGTATTTAGGATGGCCAAACAACCTACCCTGCATGTCATTGGACTGTGGGAGGAAACCATACCACCCAGAGGAAACCCACGCAGACACAGGGAGAATGTGCAAACTCTAGACAATCACCTAAGGCTGGAATTGAAGCCGATACCCTGACGCTGTGAGGCAGCAGTGCTAACCACTGAGCCGCCGTGCTGCCAATGTTATGTTTTTTTAAGGACATAAGCCAGAGGAGCAGAAACAGGCCATTAAGATTGGTCCAGCATTCAATGAATGATAGCTGAATTGATAAACCTCAACTTTGCTTTCCTGCCTTTTGCCCATGACCCTCCGTTCTTGAACTGATTACAAATCTGTTGGCCCTTCTTCCCCTCTGCTCAGTAATGATATTAGCTTTTGTCTCTCTGTTGGCATTATCTCCACACTGCCCTTGTATTTCTCTCTTCCCTCCATGTGTGCTGTCTGAGTTTGCCTGCTAGTGGCTTGCTGTCCCCTTCGTGAGGATTAACCTGCTTCCACAGTCAATGCTTCTGCCTCTGAATCATTCTAATTAAATCTCAAGCTAGACTTGAGTAATTGCATTTCGACTGGATTTTTAAAAAATGTTCGACTCGCATGCCAAATGGCATTTAAATGTGATTAGAATGATACCTGTGGTTTGCTCAACTATTTTGCTCAGTGAAATAACATAACTGAAGCCCTTTTACTTCCTAATAAAATGATGGCCATATTCATCTGCAGTCAATCATGGTGCATGCAAGAATTGAAAGAGAGTAACTCACTCATATCTAGAACTGGATTTCTCCACATAAGCTCAGTATAGCCATATTTCCAAAAGATGCACTCCAGTCTTGTGCCATACAATTTGTTTATGTTTCAGCACCGGTTCTGAGACAGCCAGGGACGAGAAAAGTAGTTACTCCCATTATAGATACAGCTTTTGAAGTCAGCGCAGGGGGTTTGGCAATTCTGATGAAGTTTTTAATTGAATTGCAGCCTCATGTCTTGTGTCAACTGTCCATTTGCTCCATATATTGTAGAAGGTAATTGGGTTTTTCATCTTCTGTGCATACTGAAGATTGTCACAGCTTTTATGCAATATCATTAGCTCCAATGGACAAACTGCCTACTAGATTAGCACAAGGCAAAGTTGTTATATGAATATAATTGTAATAGTTAGCTCTTAAAATATTGAATTTTACGCAATGAAAAAATAATGAGTTATTTATTTATTGCACTTCCTGGTTGCTTCATTACTTAAATTGCTCATTATTTGGCTAGCAAACTTAAAGTCAACATTATGTGAGATTGTAAGCTTTGTTGGATTAGTGTGTTGTTTGTTGCAGTAAATTCTCACATTTTTAGAGAACACTGGGACACTTTGGAATGACGAGAAGAGAAATAACCTGTATTAATGCAACACCTTTCACAATCTCAAGATGTCCCAAAGCACATTACAACCAGTAAAGTATTCTTGTTGTCACTTGTTGCAGTCACTTGTTGTCAAATGTCCCACCTGCTCCAGAGGTGTGTAATAATATCATTGAACATATTGATTAGGACGATATCGAGCCATAAGAAAAATGCTCAGGTAATCTGTTTCCCATGTTGATTGCAGGATAAATAGTAATCAGGTACACCAGTAGGACATCATTTGATGTAGAGTCATAGATCTGTACAGCATGCAAACAGACCCTCTGGTTCAACTCGTCTATGCCAACCAGACATCCTAAACTAATCTAGTCCCATTTACCAGCATTTGGCCCATATACCTCAAAACATCCAGTTGCCTTTTAAATGCTGTAATCATATCAGCCTCCATGACTTCCTCTGGCAATTCATTCCATGCACGCACCACCTTCTGCGTGAAAAGGTTGCCCTGCAGGTCCCTTTTAATCCTTCTCCGCTCACCTTAAACCTACGCCCTCTAGCTTTGGACTCCCCTACCTTGAGGAAAAGTCCTTGGCTATTCACCCTATCCATGCTCCTCAACTATATAAAGCTCTACAAGATCATCCCTCAGCATCGGAAGCTCCAGGGAGAATAGACTCAGCCTATTCAGCCTCTCCCTATAGCTCAAACCCACCAACTCTGTCAACGTCCTTGCAAATCTTTTCTGAACCCTTTCAAGTTTCACAACATCTTTCCTATAGGAAGGACAACAGAATTGAATGCAGTATTCCAAAAGTGGCCGAAACAGTGTCTTCGTCAACTTGGGTCATTTTGCAACCATCTTCAAGTCTACTCCAAAACACAACACTTTCACCAGTGCAGAACTCCCTCAGAAATGGCACTAGAATGATTGACTAGATTATAGCGTCATAGAGCCATATGGCACAAAACCAGATCCTTCGGTCCAACCAGTCCATGCTGGCCATAATCCCAAACTATATTTGTCCCAGCTTCCTGCTCCTGGCTTATATCCTCCCAAGAATTTCTTAGTCTTAATTTTTTACTTTCCCAAGTATTCACACTTCTCATAAAGTTCGCTCATGAAAAGGGAAGAAGCTAACCTTTTCTGAGCTGCCTCCTGAACAGCATTTTAAGAAAATTTGCTGAGATCCACAACAACAATATACTCCATTCCCTTTGAAATAAAGGCCAACATTTCATTTGCTTTCCATTTTTCCTGCTGATGAAGGGCTTATGCCTGAAACGTCAACTCTCCGGCTCTTGTGCTTTTCCAGCACCACACTCTATTATCTCTGACTATCCAACGTCTACATATTACCTGCTGAATTTGGGACTAGATTTTGAGACCGTGGAAGGACTTGGAAACAATGATGAAAACTTTAGATTTGGGCAAGTGTTGGGCTGGAAACTAATGTTCTCAGTGGATGCAGAACTGATGCATCAATGGGTTTGTTGCCTTACAATGGAAAAACGAGGAATGCAATTAAATTTGCACGCTCTGTCTAATTTTCCATGATGATTACAATAGGGGTTCTTAAACTGATATAGCCGTATTTGATAGAGCGACAGTGAGAAACTTATTCGTGTGATGGGAAAATGCAGAACAAGGAGGTATATTTCAAAAGAAAAACTTCCCTTTGGATGGAAGCCCCCTTAAAGTTCAGATGAAATGGTGACTGTGGTGGAGGTGGTTGAGGGTTTCCCCAGATTCTCCAGCCTCTGTTATTACGTTTTAATGTGGGAAATGGCTGGTCAGCAATTGGTTATTCCTTCCTCTCCTGCTTCTCCTTCCATTCCTGAAAAGTTCCAAAATTCCCCTGAAGTTGTTCGTGGCCGTCACAAGATATGGATAAGTTCACTTCCCAACTGATGTCCGAACCTGCAGGTCAAATGTAACATGAACTAAACTACAACATTAGTTTGGCTCACTCTTTTGTCTTGAATTTGATGAATGGATACAGTGCTAGACTGAGACTCGTGAAGCCATCCTGAGCCTTCAGGAGAAGTGGGAGAAAATTAAGATCAGCTTCAGAAAAACAATCCGTGAGAAATTTCCATGGCATCCCAGATCCCAGCCCAAGGCTGCCTGCTTTGGACATTCTTAATTTGTAAAACAAAAAGCAGCAGATGCAAGAAATCATAGAATCCCTATAATGTGGAAACAGTCCATTTGGCCCCTCGAATCCACACCAACCCTCTGAAGTCATTCCACCCTGTCCCTGCATTTCCCATGGTTAAACCATTTAGCTTGCACACTATGGGGCAAATTTAGCATGGCCAATCCACTTAATTTAACCTGCATATCTTTGGACTGTGGAAAGAAACCCGAGCACCCTGAGGAAACCCATACAGACACAGGGAGAACATAGAACCTCCACACGGTCACCGGGAGGGTAGAATCGAACCCAGGCCCGTGGCACGTTGAGACAGCAGTGCGAACCACTGAGCCACCGTGCTGCCTCTGAATCAATTTGAAACAAATCGAAACAGAAACAGAGATTGCTGGATAAACTCAGCAGGTCTGGCTGCATCAGTGCAGAAAAAGTAGAGTTAACATTTCGAGTCCAGTTCAGAAAAGGATCACTAGATTTGAAACATTAACTGTGCTGTTGTTTCCCAGATGCTAACATTCGGTTTTAGCGGTTGTTTGGCAGTACAGAAACTGGATATTGAACCATGTGTTACAGAATTAGAAGTAAAATAACTGCTAAAGTTGGTTGGAACATATTTACACCGACTCTATCAAAGGTCCTGAAGTAAAAAGCCTAATCATAGAGCAGTACTTTTACCTGGATTCGTTAGTCTTGTTGCCAATCCACTGATGAAATGTTGCACAGCCTCAACAAGATTAGAATCATAGGATTCCACCAAACAACTGACCATTCCTGTCTCTCCTTATCTTCAATATAAATCAGCCCAGTTCTTTGCCAGATGTTCAAGTGACTCATTTTGAGCAGAGTTAATTGACAGAACATTAACCTGTCTTTTATTAGTAGCTGCTAATCTGCAAGGGGAGGTTCTCTTCCCTTCTCCGGTCTCATTTGAAGCTTGTTAATTTTCTGCATGCTTTCTCTAGGTCAGCAATAACAGTTTGAATTAAAGTGCCTTTTTGCATCTACTTTGTCCACGACTTTCCCACATTTCAGGTTGTGCCCTATCTCAATCTACTTTATTGCCAGTGTAAGCTATTTTAAATTTGCGAGTCTGCCAGTTGGAATTAGTGTTCTGGCCATTATCCTCCAGCATTCTGGGCGGACCCAACTGCAAAGCATTGACATCCTCTTGTACTGTCTGTTACAGTGCAGAAGGAGGCTATTTGTCCCATCCTACCTGCATTAGTTCTGTAAGTTAGTTCTAATCTCCTGTCTTTTCCCCATGCACCTGCTTGCCATTTATATCCAAATAACCATCCAGTGCCCCTCTTGAACGCTTCAGTCGAACCTACTTCCACCATGCTTTCAGGTTGTTTCACAACAGCAGTCAGCTGCAACTACATAGCACCTTTGACATTGTATTATGTTCCAAAATAGCTGCAGAAGAGTGCTGTCAAAATTTGAGGTCGTCACTTGGTAGTTACAAATTGCAGAGAAAATATGCAATTTATCAAGGATTTCATCTCTCACTTCCGGTACTTGCAAGATAAAAAGCTTTGATAAAAAAGTCAAAAAATTCAGCAAAATGTGAGATTCAGGCACATAAGTCGAATTAAAATTAGGTTTTATCATCACCTATACTCAAGTACAGAAGTATAGGAGTACAGTGAAAAGTGTGCAATATTCGAGGAGAAAGTGAGGTCTGCAGATGCTGGAGATCAAAGTTGAAAAATTAGGTTTTATCATCACCTATACTCAAGTACAGAAGTATAGGAGTACAGTGAAAAGTGTGCAATATCACCACAATATCTTAGGTACAAAGTATGTGGTTACAAATCTTAGATACTAAAATAGATTAGGTATAAAAATGATGCAATAAAAAAAGCTAGAAGTTCTGCACTACAGTTTTTTAGAGTATAATTTCGGAAAATAAAGAAATCAAGTTTAAAAAACAAACAGTCCTTCTATAACCTGCTGTCACTCCATGCTGGGGATGACCAGATGACCAAATTCAGAAATGAAGGCTGAAATCATAAGGAACTTCTGAAAAGAATGAAGTGGAGAGTCAGGGATACACAGAAGGCACAGATTGGAAATGTAAATAGAAACTGAGGAGCTGTAAGCCTGGAGGAGGTTCCAGAATTTGGGAAGGAATGGAAAACAAAAATGAGAACTTTGAAATAAAGGCAGGAATTGCTCCTGATTCCGTGGTTTGATAGCAGGAGCTGGTAGCTTTTGCTTAACTGCACAAGCATGGTAGCTAACCTTAATTATGACTGTGGAATATATGGTGTATCATTGTCCCTACTTGCTTGTTCTGTTTTTGCTCAGGAATTTCTGCGCCAGTTAAAGTTTAAAGCAAAGTCTACTGGAGGAATATTCACTGCCTGCTGAAGGCAAGAAAGAGGAAATCTATAATGTGCGCAGGGAACAAAATGAACTAATGACATTTCCAGAATTGCTGCCTGGAAACTCTGCAGATTTACATGAAATGCTTAACTAAATGCGAACCTAGCAGTATGGACATTTCTCTTGGACTGCATTGTTATTAGACCCGTCAAAATATAAAAGTCATGCATAACAACCTGGGTATCAGGTCTGACAGGTGTCCACTTTACTCCTACTACAACAGCGAGAAAACAGACATAAAGCAGCCAATGGAGTAGATAGCTGTACATCCTAATCTGTTGATGAGGGCAGATGAAGAAAATAGTAAGAGATGGGAGTGAAGACATTGCAAAATCACATTGTGTCTGCAAACGTTTAATGCAGAGGAGTGTGAAGACCAAAGTAAAATAGATCAGATAATTTCCTAAATGGTGAAATATTAGGAACTGTAGAAAAACAGAGACATTTAGAGGTAGGTGTAGAGAAATCTATACAGTCTAATGGAAAACTACAAATATTAAAAGGTTATATGAATGTTGGCCTTTATTTTAAGGGATTTGAAGAAGAGTTATACTATTCACAAAATGTTAACTCTCCTTTTCTCTCAGCAGATCCTACCAGATCTATTGGGTTTCTCCATCAATTTCTTATTTATTTAACTCCAGATTACAAAAGTGGAAAAAAAATTAATTGTAAATTTCTGCATTCGCCCCAGCTGGAGAATTGGACACCAGACATTGAGAAAAATGTGCAGATGCTGCATGGATTTAGCAGAATAGTTTTGAGATTAAAATGATGATGTCAGTCGCATAGTCTAGGTTTCCTGAGAGTTGACATAACTGAGGTGTTTACTTCTTTAAAGGAATAAAGAAAAAGTATTTCCTTTGGCTGGGAGAGTCTGAAACATAAGACTGAGACCTTAAAAAAAAGACAGGACATTTAAGATGATGTCAGAAAGCACTTCAATATCCAAAGTTCATTGAAAATCTGGATCTCTTTCTCTCCAAAACTGTTTAAAGTTCAGAAGTGTGATTGTTAGGTATTTGCTTTTGCTGAGAGTATTGAAATTGATTGAACCAATTTGGGTTCCACACGTAGACTCTAATTACAGATCAGCATGACCTGTGAATGACGGAACAGGCTTGAAAGGCTGGTTGACCTCTTCCTGTTCATATATACCCATTCAGGAGTATTGGCAGCTCATGATAGAGATTTTTAAATCGTCCTGTTCAAGCATGTTATACACACCTCTAGAGAAAGTGGGAATTAAACACTGGCTTTTTAGCCCAGAGACACTATCAGTACACCACAAGAGCTCTGTCTTGAACTAACAATCCTATGATTAAGAGACTTAGACTCATGATTCATGATATGATGGAGTTTGGACTAACATGGAGGTAGATTGCTATCAACTGTGTTTACCTTTCTGCAAATGCAGTATTTGGCTTTTACCTATCTGATGTCAGGCTGACGCGAAACACAGGCTACACAATTCTGCTGGCTTTTGTCTGTGTGCATTTGTGTGGATGCAGATGTAAGATTAAGACAGAGAGCAGAGAGTGGGGATAAAGAGCAGTTATGCAGAGTGACAGAAGGTGGGAAGTAGTATTCCACAATGATCAACACGAAGATCACTGCTGTTCACAATTTTGTGACATTAGAATCAAAAATACAATTTCTAAGTTCACAGATGACATCAAACTGGACTGCAGACAATAGCAGAGGAGGAATTCAACAAATTATAGGGGGTATTAATAAATTTGCAGAATGGATAACTAATTGTGAAATGATGCTCAATATGGATAAATGTGAGGCAGTATGTTTTTTATTTTGGTAGGAAGATAATGGAAGTCACTTATTCAATGACATATGCGAACAAAGGGATAAATGACCTTCAGAGTCTATCCATCACGAAAAGCTGTGTCTCAGCTCAGCAGGTTTAGAGAAAAAAAAAACAAACACTAAGGTGGAGGGATTGAATTGAAAAATAGGGAACTTATGCTAAACCTTTATCAATCTTTGATTACACCACACTGTGTACTCTGTGCATTTCTGCTTGCTGTATTACAGAAAGAGATATAGAAATGCTGGAGAAGATTGACAATAATGCTAGCAAAACTGTGTGAGTGTACATATCAGAAAATGATTGGCGGGCTGTCCAGCTTCTGCCTTAATAAATAGATGGCTCTGGGGGACCTAAAGGAATCTTCAAAATATTGTCAGATTTACTACAAAGGGAATGTCTCCTCTGGCTAGGAGAACATAACTAGGGGGTCAGCTATATCAAATAAACACCATGAAATTCCATAGGGAATCCCAAGGCAACCTTTTCATCCCAACAGAGGTAAGAATACAGAGGTCATTACCAGAAAGAGTGACTGAAGCAAATAATACGGAAGAATTTAAGGAGAAGCTGAAGAAGCATTTAATAGAGAAGGGAATACAGGTTACAATGATAGATTTTAATGAGAAAAGGAGGTATGATTCATTGGAACATAAACACCAGCTTGGACCAAACAGCCTATGGCCTGTATCCTATGTAATCCAATGTAATACTTTGCATGCTTCTGTGCGTGGAATAGTTAGAAAATGATACTGGATTGCTTCAGACCAAACTGCCGAGAAATGATTTAAAATACACCTGGAATTGCCTTCTCCCTGTTTCTAAAGCAACATCTGTTACTTCCAGTTAATGAGTTTTTGTTTTACTTTGATGTTTCACAGTATTAGAAGGGTAATGGAAAAGGCCGGAAGGCTTTCTTCCTTATGGTTGAACTCGTTTTCTGCATTTATTCTGAGCCTTTGGATGGTGACTACAAAAACATAATCATCACACCACCATACCCGGGGGTTGCCAAGCATCTGGAATTTCCCTCGAGTTTAATTACCTGGGAATTAGAGGCGGCATGGTGGCTCACTGGTTAGCACTGTTGCCTCACAGCGCTAGGGACCTGGATTCAATCCCAGCCTTGGGCGACTGTATGTACGGAGTTTGCACATTCTCCCTGTATCTGCGTGGGTTTTCTCCGGGTGCTCTGGTTTCCTCCCACAATCCAAAGATGTGCAGGTTAGGTGAATTGGTCATGCTAAATTTCCCATAGTGTTCAGGAATGTGTATGTTAGATGCATGAGTCACAAGTAAATATCAGATAAAAGTTTAGGGGAATGGGTCTGGGTGGGTTACTCATCGGAGGGTCAGTGTGGACATGTTGGACCGAAGGGCCTGTTTCCACACTGTAGGGTTTCTAATCTTAATTTTAATTAAGATTCAATCCCTTGAACAGTAGCTCAGGACATCATGGAAAACAAAAACATTGATGTGTGCATTAACACATGGCTGTTTGTGACACCTTGATGTTCATCAATTGAATGCCATTTTTCACAACATTTAATAGTTAGAATTCAGAGATACACACCCAAGAGACCTTGGAGTGCAGGTTCATAGCTCCTTGAAAGTAGAGTCACAGGTAGATAGGATAGTGAAGAAGGCATTTGGTATGCTTTCCTTCATTGGTCAGAGCCTTGAGTATAGGAGTTGGAAGGTCATGTTGTGACTCTACAGAAGGTTGATCAGGCTACTGTTGGAATATTGTGTGTAATTGTGATCTCCTTCCGATCGGAAGGGTGTTGTGAAACTTGAAAGGGTTCAGAAAAGATTTACAAGGATGTTGCCAGGGTTGGAGGATTTGAGCCACAAGGATAGGTTGAATAGGCTCGGGCTGTTTTCCCTGGAGAATCGGAGGCTGAGGGGTGACCTTATAGAGGTTTATAAGGAGGTTTATAAACCATAAGGAGCATGTATAGGATAAATAGACAAAGTCTTTTCCCTGGGGTGGGGGAGTCCAGAACTCGAGGCATAGGTTGAGGGTGAGAGGTGAAAGATTTAAAAAAAGACTGAAGGATCCACTTTTTCACACATAGAGTTGTGCATTTATGCAATGATGTGCCAGAGGAAGTAGTAGAGACTGGTACAATTACAGCATTTAAAAGACATCCAGATATATACATGAATCGGAAGAGTTTGGAGGGATAGGGGAAGTGGGATTAGATTAGGTTGAGATGTCAGGTCAGCATGGACGTGTTGGAGCGATGGGTCTGTTTCCATGCTGTAAATCTCTATGACTCTATGACATGCATACAAATATAGAAATTATAAACAGGAGTAGGCCATTTTAATAAGACATTGGATGAATTGATAGTGTCCTCAATTCTACTTTCTGAACTACAATGACTTCCTTATCATTCCAGACTCTACTTGGCTCAACCTTAAAAATATTCAATGAACCCACCTCCAGTGATTTTCAGAGAATGAACACCACAATAACAATGTTCCATGATTTTAGAAAATCTTCACTCCTGGCTTAAATGAAAGAACCTTTATGTTTAAAATATTTCCCTTAGTTCTTGCCTCTACTATAATGGGAGGCATCTTCTCATCAGTCCATATCTTAAGTCTCTTCTAGATCTTAGATGTACAGCAGATAATAAGGATGGCAAATGGAATTTTGGTGTTTTCAATGAAGGAATAGAGTATAAAAGTAGGGAAGTATTGCTGCAACTACACAAGGCATTAGTGAGACAACACCTGGAGTATTGTGTACAGTTTTTGTGCCCTAACTTGAGGAGCAATGTAGTTGTGTTGGAAGCAGTTCAGAGGAAGTTCACTACATTGATTTCAGAGATGAAGATTTTGTCTTATGAAGAGCAATTGAGCAGTTTAAGCCTATAATCTCTGGAGTTCAGAGGAATGTGAGGAGATCTAATTGAGATGTATAAATACTAAAAAATATTGCCAAAGTAGATGTAGAAAATATTGGACAAACTAGACCAACGGTCATATTCTCAGAATAAGGAGTGACAGATTTAAAGCAGGCTTGAGGAGAAATTCCTTCTTTCAACAGGTCATAAATCTGTGGATTTCACTCCCCCAGAGATGCTGGGATATTGAGTAAGTTTAAGGAGGAGATAAACAGATTTTTAATTAGTAATGAATTGAAGGATTATAGACAGTAAGCAAGAAAGTGGACTTGAGACCGAGATGAGATCAGCCATGAGCATATTAAATGGTGCAGCAGGCTCTGGGGGCTGAATGTCTCCTCCTGCCCCTACTCTGTAAGCTCATCCAATTGGAAGGAGACCACAATTGCACACAATATTCCAACAGTAGCCTGATCAACCTTCTGTACAGTCAAAACATGACCTTCCAACTCCTATACTCAAGGCTCTGACCATTGAAGGAAAGCATACCAAATGCCTTATTCTCTATCCTATCTACCTGTGACTCTACTTTCAAGGAGCTATGAACCTGCACTCCAAGGTCTCTTGGGTGTGTATCTCTGAATTCTCATCCTTCTCCACACCAATGCTTACAAGCCTGAGGTGTCCCACCCCATTCTTCATGAAGTAGCCCATTGACATTAAAGTACAATTGGATGGTATGTATGAGATGGTGGTACTAGAAAGACATATATCAAAGTCTAGGCTCCTCCATTGAGTCCAAATTGGTAAGATGTTAAGAAAATGTCAACTTCCCGCGGAGGGGACTGCGGAGGGGACTGTCCGGGGGGTCGGGTCAGCGCTGAGGGGGAGGGGACTGTCCGGGAGGGGAAGGGGGTCAGCGCTGAGGCTATTACGAGGGGGTATAGCTTTAAATTAAGGGGTGGTAGGTATAGGACAGATGTTAGGGGTAGGTTCTTTACTCAGCGAGTCGTGAGTTCATGGAATGCCCTGCCAGTAGCAGTGGTGGATTCTCCCTCATTATGGGCATTTAAGCGGGCATTGGATAGGCATATGGAGGATAGTGGGCTAGTGTAGGTTAGGTGGGCTTGGATCGGCACAACATCGAGGGCCGAATACAAATGCTTGTCCATAGCCTGCGAGTCATGTGATATTTCAAGGACCCTATTAGAGATATCTTACAGTTATAAATTAATAGAAGCTTTGAGCAGAAGTAGATTGAAGGAGGAAAACAGTCTAATCACATTTTAAAGTTCTCATCCTTTTATTCAACTCTTTTCATGGTCTGGTCCCTCATTAACACTGTCACCTCTTAAAAACCTGCACCTTCTGATGATTAGATTCCCTATAGCGTGGAAACAGGCCCTTTGGCCCACCAACCTTCCAAACAGTAACCCACCCAGACACATTTTCCTCTGACTAATGCACCTAACAGTATGGGCAATTTAGCATGGCCAATTCACCTGACCTGCATATCTTTGGGAGGAAACCACACTGACGTGGGGAGAGCGTACAAACTCCACACGGACAGTCGCTTGAGGCTGGAGTCGAACCTGGGACCCTAGGGTTGTGAGGTAGTATTGCTAACCACTAAGCCACCGTGTCACCCAATCTTTACGTTCCTCCAATTCTGATCTCCTGGCATGTCCTCAATTTTCTCCTTTTTTTTCACAAAATATAATTTATTCACAAAACTAATAATGTAATTGTTAAATATTGACTTTACCTTAGGAAAACAAATGAAATCAGTTTCTGCCAGCGCTTTAAATTCCTCATTAGCTTTACAAACACAGTTAATATTTACATTATTAATAATATCCCGACCATACTGGGTTTAAAGAATTTTACAGTTCTATTGTTTGCTGGGGCTAAAAGGCCTTAAACAGTGGCTGCTTCACAATGTTGTCTTCAGCTGCCTGTTCCCAAATTCCTTGAAATGTTTTACCTCCCAACATACCCCAGTTCTCCATTTAAATTATTAATTAAAATGGAACTTGCTTTGACCAGACTTTTGCTCACACTGCCTTGAGATGGTGCGGCAACAAATCTTATTTGTTAATACTCCACGAAGAGTCCGCTGGATATTTTAAGACATTGAAGGGGCTTTTATGAGCCAACGTTGCTGTTGTCGCATGAAACGCGCATTGTGCTGTGTGGAACCTTAGGCTGGGTGAACCTGACACTGAATGCAAATGAAAACAGAAGCAAATAACCATCAGTGCCTTGCCATCCCTCACTCTGATAAGGGCACGTGTGGCAAAATCCACAGAAACTGAATAAATGACTTTCAAGTCTTATCTGTACCTCATGAGCATTCAGTTGACAACATGAGTGATCGCCTGCAGTATTTGTGATGTTGTGTCCGATTGAATTATTACTCGATTTTATCAGTGATTTACCTTTAATCCAAGAAAGAGAGAATTAATCTGGTGTCTTGTCACGTCTGTCTGAAATGTTTCTGGTGCATTTTGCTTTTTTTTGATTTGTTGGTTCATTGGATTTGAGGGTCACCGGCAAGCCCAGCATTCAGTCCAGTATCTAGAGTGCCAGGTCAACATCCCGGAACTCCCTCCCTGAAAGCATTCTGGGTCTACCTTCAACGCTTGGATTGCAGAGGTTCAAGAAGGCAGCTCACCACCACCTTCTCAAGGGCATCTAGGAATGGACAATTAATTGCTGGCCAGCCAGTGATGCCCACATCTCACAATTGAATTTTAAAAAAATCCTCCTCACAATCACTTGGTTTAAGGTATGCAGTTGGTTTCCTTTTGTTTTTAGCCCACAGTCCAAAAATTGAAGGAATTTTTGCATATCCATACCCATAAAAGACATGAAATGCATTTCAGAAATATACTTCATCACAATCTGTATGACATATAGACAACGAAACTCAAGACTTGTTGCTCATCCTTATTCATCTATTCTGCAAATCTTTGTCATCTTTCTCTGAGATTCTTTAGTTATTCCATCATTTTCACATTCTAACAATGCCTTTGCTATCACAACATCATTACGGGAAATGCGAATAAACCATACATTGAATGGTTGCACTATTAAATTCCATCTGAATAATCTCACATTTTGGGTTTTAAATGTTTCAGTGAATGCTAGTGGATTATGGTCTGTAGAGATTAATCTTTCATTGCAAAATAACAGACATAGACTTCAAAAGTCTGAAGTGTCAGTATTAGACTGAATGTCTCATTTTCTAGTGTAGAGCTCTTCTTCTGATATTGGTCTAATTTCTTCGCAAACTATCCCACTAAGTTCTGTATTCCAGGCTCATTATTTTGCAAGGAGAAAGTGAGGACTGCAGATGCTGGAGATCAGAGCTGAAAAATGTGTTGCTGGAAAAGCGCAGCAGGTCAGGCAGCATCTTCAGGAATCCTGAAGAAGGGCTTATGCCCGAAACATCAATTCTCCTGCTCCTTTGATGCTGCCTGACCTGCTGCACTTTTCCAGCAACACATTTTTCAGCTCAACATTTTGCAACAAAACTTGCATTGCATTGACCCCAGCCACTAACACCAATTCCCATTTTAAAATGTTTGGAAACATTTGGGATGGCTAACACTGGTTATTTATTAGGATGACCTACTGTTTCTTAAAAGCTGCTTAGCACTCTGCTGATCATGCCACTTTTATCTGCTACTACAACAAAATTCTTAAATGTACAGTTATTGTACTGACATTAGGCACAAGTTTCTGATAAATCCCAAACATTCCCACAAATCCCATCATATCCCACAAGCAGATCCTTCACATCTGCCATGTCTGATATACTTACCTTTGTCCTACGATATCACCTATGTAAATTACCCTGTTTTTTTTTGTGAAGTCACTTTTGGACATCTTTATTATTAAACCATTTAACTGCAGTTCTTTAAACATGTCCTACAATTGTCTAACATACGCTTTCTGTGTGTTTCTAAATATTATGTCATTGTCGAAATAAATTATGCATTTGGGCACTTCAGCTACAGCTTAAATCACAAGTCTTTAAATGTAGCATTTTTAAATCAAAAAGGCATCACCAGACATTTTCATTGTAACAAAGCTAGGTGTTTCTTCAACTTTTAATGTTAGTGGCACTTGACAGTAATTGTTCCATAGATCAATTTGGAAAGAGGTGGTATGGATTATTGCCAGTGTTGTGGAAACAATCTTTTAACTAAGAAATTGGATTGGATTCTGTTTTCATGACTCCATTCACTTTCTATTATCTATGCAGAATCTAGTCAATCCACACAGTTTGAGAATTAACACCACAGGTGAACTCAAGCCGCCTTGGCTCTGTTTCTGCCTGAAATTGTGTCCCTGGTCTCAACTGATGATGTTGTTCATCAGCATTGAATCTCTCAGGTCTTGAAATGTCTAGCCTATATTACATATCCAGGAGAATTGTCACAGTCTTCTTTAGATTAAGTAATCCTACTAAATCTACCTTTTGTCCTTCCTTTAAATATGAGAACGGTGTCTGTGTGTCCTCGTATTTCCATATTGGCTAGTTGAATTGTAGCAGGTTCACTTTGTGAATTGTGCACTTCTCCTTCGACCTTACTCTTAATAGTTCTCTCCACTACATGTATTATTTGACATACTTTATTTTCCTCAACTTCTTTCCTGTGATGATTTTGCTTCAACATGTTCACAGGACATAATCAGTTTTCTTCCTACGAAGTATCTATCTGATGTGTCACTTTCCTGACCCTCCCAACTATCTCATATGAATCATGGATCTTTTTTTCTTTTGGGAGGGTTCACCTTGCAAATGAAATAATGCCAATACTTCATCTTCTGCCTGAAATATTCCAAAATGTAGCAGTTTGCTTGTGAAGTTTATTAATTCTCCTGTGAGACTCTGTAGGAACATAATCCACCATTGAGAATTTGTCTTTATGTCTGAAGAACTTTTCCTTTATCAATTTTGAAGAACACCTTATTTCACAAATAATTCCCAGAGATCAATTCAAATGGACTGAACCCAATAGATTCATTTGGACTATCTCTGGTAGCAAATAACAAAAAATGTAAATCTTTTTCCAAATCCAGTGGATATTCCTGACAGTCAGCACGAATCATTGGTGGATTATCCAAGGTTATCCATTTGTGGATGACAGACAGGGACATTAACCAGATTGCTGAACATGACCTGGAATATTATGGAATTTTCATTAGACTCTTGGTCAGATTTCAATTGGCAGGACATATTATGGACATCGGTGTCGGGGTGTCTAGTGAGCCGGGTTGGACTTTTCCAGTTGGCAGTGAGATGGCATCGCGGAGGAGTGTGTGCACAGCATGGATGATACTGATTCGCGCAGAGGAGAGATTGAGCCCAGCATAGCAGAGAGATATAGAGCCCAGATGAAGGAGAGTGTGCCGAGCGTGGGGAGAGTGAGCCCTTGCGGGATGTGGAAGCTCCCATGCAGAAGACCAGCGTGGAGCGTCTGCAGACGCATGACGAAAGAACAACTGAACTTCTTTATTTTTTCTATTTCTTACTTAGAAGGACTGAAATGTTTAGCTTTCAAGCTATTTCTTTATTTTTCTACTTTGTACCTAGGTACCTCGGTACCTAAGGTGGCGCTGAGAATGATGACTTTGTACACTTTTCACTGTACTCCTTATCCCTGTATTTCAGTACATGTGACAATAAACTTTATGCTAATTCTAATTCCACAACAAATGGTAATTTTTCCACTGATTTGTTCAAAGGAATAGTCTCTGGAATTCATAACAGTAAGGATAAACTGTTGTCTTACTTTCATTTTTGATGATGGAGGAGCTGGTGTTGGACTGGGGTGGACAAAGTTAAAAATCACACAACACCAGATTATAATCCAACAGCTTCATCAGTTGCATGACACTGTAATCTTTTGCTATAAATTCTGTGTCTTATGATCCTGCTCCACAGCTACATGATGAAGGAGCAGTGTTCCGAAAACCTGTGTTTCCAAATAAACCTGTTGGATTATAACCTAGTGTTGTGTGATTTTTAACTTCATTTTTGATGATAGTCCTACACAACTCTACTAACACTGAAGAAAGGGATTCTTCAAAAACTTGTACGGGTATCGAAGGTGTTGGTATAATTACATGTTGATGTTTACTTGCTACCTAAAGTGTATGATACAATTTATAGAATGGCATTATGTTGTTATGGAACCTTGGCCATTAAAATACTTGCTTATCGATGCTTTGCACTTTCTATATTCTTGCATGTTCTTCCATAGGAATTTCAGATGCTCATCACAGTGTCTCCTGATGATATTTGGGCAGTACTGTTATCTGAAGAACACCCATCTATTCCTTATCCACAGGTTTGTGAGGATTTTCCAACTTCCTCATCAGAACTCCATTTTTAAGAGCGATCTCTGGAATTTCTTCCACTTCAGCTTCAGTATGAGCTTGTACCAATTTATTTAGATCCAGTTTCTGCTTTCTGACCCTCAGTTGTTTTCAATGTGCTGAAAACTTCTTCTGACTTATTCCCTTCTCAAAATAAAGTTTCAGCTGCTTTAACATCTGCTCACACTGTTACAGTGATCACTGGTGACACACCGTGTTTAGCCATTGTTCTGGTCACTACAGACAATGGAAAAAACACCCAGAGCCTGTTCCTGTACCTGTCTTGCCTTTTCACTTGGATTTTCCACGAGTAACTCCTGCCAAATCAGGCCCCATGAGTAAATCAACTCTACTTACGAGCAATTTCTTAACAACACCTACTACCACAGCTTTGGACAACAAAAGTCACACTCTAATTGCACTTTGTACAATGAAATTGAGGTTTACTCACCACTTATCATCTTTACGAACCCTATGGAGAGAAAACTAAATCCTTCTCTAGCAAAAAAGGATGAGTAGCTCTTTTGTCCCTTAATATAATTTGGCAACACTGTTGGAAGAAAATTTTTCCCTTTTGATAAAAGCTCTTTATAACTATTCACTTCAGTTGCACTCACAGTAGCATTTACCTCCAATTGCTCGGTTCTAGTTAAAGCTACTATTTGATCCATGTTATTTTCCTTGTGAGTTCCTTTCTCAAACTCATTCTTATAAATCACAAGTCCCAAGGGGTTCCCTTATAACTTCCAGCATTCTGAACAAAGGTTCAGTTCAAAGTTTGTGAGAAGATTTGTAGCTCAGGTGCTCGTTGTTGTGGTTCTGTTTGCCGAGCTGGGAATCTGTGTTACAGACATTTCGTCCCCTGTCTAGGTGACATCCTCAGTGCTTGGGAGCCTCCTGTGAAGCGCTTCTGTGATGTTTCCTCCGGCATTTATATGGTTCAGCTCTCGATTTTTCACCCCCCATCTTCAGCAACTTCCTTTCTGATCTGAGGAGGAGATCCTACAGCTTTTTTCTTTCTTTACACTGACTACTTGTCATCCTTCCTCTGTCCCAACCTTCTTGGGTTTGTGGCAGTGAAGCAACAAAGTTTTAGTTTAATGGATCAGCTGATAATCATCAGCCATTAATTCTGCCCAACTAGTAATTCCAACTCTTCGGTCTTCAAAATGGGTTCTTGCTGCAAGAGATCGTGATTTTTTAAAAGATTCCTTGAAGAGAATGATCACTCTGAGAGCTTCATGCTTGGTATTTACTCCTAATTCTCTAATCCATCTTTCAATATTACTGTCCTTAATGCTTTCATATGCAATAAACATTTATCCAGACTGTTTCCTTAAATTCCTACATTTTATGTTTCTGAAACTAATTTGAAAATGGCTTATTTTACTGAACAATAATCTTTAAAAATCCCTTCTGACAGTGAAGCATAAATTTCAAGTGCATTACCTGTCAACTTACTCTGTATGGACAACACCCAGCTTGCTCTTGGCCTATGTATTTGTTTCACCATTATCTCAACAAACGTATAGAATGTATCTACATTCTTTGCCTTAAATCTTATTAGAACCTGTGCAAATTTAAGCATTTCCTTATTGAATGATAGATTACAACCTGTGGTTTCCTTATCAGAACCTGCAACAGTACACAATATCTCTTGAATTGAATTGAATTGAATTTATTGTCACGTGTACAGAGGCCCAGTGAAAAGCTTTGTCTTGCGAGCAATACAGGCAGATCACATAGTTAAGTAGCATAGATAAGTAAATAATAGGTAAACATCAGCAAAAGCAAAAACACAGGTACAGGCGAATGTTAAGAGTTTGTGAGTCCATTCAGTATTCTAACAATAATAGCGTAGAAAATGTTGCAAAACCGGCTGCTGTGTGTGTGTTCAGGCTTCTGTGCCTTCTCCCCAATGGTAGAGGTTGTAGAAAAACATTGCCGGGTTGGGATGGATCTTTGAGAATGCTGGCGGCCTTCCTTGACAGCGGACCTGGTAAATAGATTCTATAGATGGGAGGTTGGCCTTTTTGATTGTCCGGGCTGAGTTCACCACTCTCTGTAACCGTCTCCAATCTTGAATGCTACAGTTGCGATACTAGGTAGTGAAACATACAGACAGAATGCTCTCGATGGCTGTTTGTTAACTGCATCATTTTAAGCTTATATTATTGTTCTCCTTTTTCACTTACTCCCTATTTTCCATTTCTTTCCCTTTGCAATTCTAGTTTGAGTTTTCTAATTTTTAACTCCCACTGCCTATCTAGCTCAAGCTATATCATACCTTCCTTTTTAATATAACTCAACATGATTCCAATGTCTCACAACTTGGAGCACAACTTGAACCCAATTGCTGCACCTTTCCTTCAATTATCTCCGTTTTCTCAACTCTCTCAGACATCGTCAGTTCTAATGTATATATATATTTGCCAATTCGATTAGATTTTGTGATCTATTTTAAGATCACCAAGGAGCACTCTTTCACCTGCTGCAAAGCATAAACAGATTCTAGATGAAATCTGGTGTTTATCCTTATATCCTTTATCACCCACTCTAACATCACACCCAATCTTACAATGTCTTTGTTCCAAAATCCCAGATGAGCCCTCAAGCGTGCTATGACACCTTGGGGTAATGCACTGGAAATCAAGACCCACTATGGAAGAGGTTTACCAGGATACTGCCTGGATTAGAGGGTATGAGCAATAAGGAGAGGCTGGCAAAATGCAGGTTATTTTCTCTGGAGTGGTGGAAGCTGAGGAGAAACTTGGTAGAAATCCAAAAAAATTTTATGAAATGCATAGATGGAGTTGACGGTCAGTATTTTTATTTTCCCAGCGTTGAAATATCTAATACTAGGGGGCATGCGTTTAAGCTGAGAGGGGGAAAGTTAAAGGAGATGTGAGGGGTAGGGTTTTTACACAGAGAGTGGTAGGAGTCTGGAATGTGCTGCCGGGTTTGGTAGTGGAGGCAGATACAATAAGGGCATTTAAGGAGCTTTTAGATAAGCATGTGAATAAGCAAGGAATGGAGGGATATGAACCAAGGGCAGGTAGAAAGGATTAGTTTAATTTGCCATCACATAACATGGTGGGCCATGAACCTGTTCATGTGCTAGACTGTTTGATGTTTTAGGTTCTGTTCCCATTGTCATTACAAGTGACAGAATTTGATTCAACCACAGGGCTCGCTAATTTGACCTCACTAGGTAAAAACAATGACTGCAGATGCTGGAAACCAGATTCTAGATTAGAGTGGTGCTGGAAAAGCACAGCAGTGCAGGCAGCATCCGAGGAGCAGTAAAATCGATGTTTCGGGCAAAAGCCCTTCATCAGGAATTTGACCTCACTGTGTAATTCCAATTGCAAGGAATTACGCACCAGTTAGTGTTTTTTTTTTAACTCACTATTTATTGCAAATCAATCAGTTTTAACCAATGACTAGAAAAAAATGAATTGTTGATTTAGAGCTCGATGATCTAAACTCTAACCCTTTTAAAAATAATCCCAAGCACAAACAGAGAAATGAGTTAAGACACAAATGTCACTACTGGGAAAGAATACAATAGTCTGGAAGGACACTCTGGCATGAGTCGGGATTATCAGAATCAACAAGGTACTTTCCTTCAGTTCATTTATGATTCTCTTCAACACTTTGATAAGGACATGAGGTGGTGGACAAACCCAAAATTTATTTTAATTAAATTAAATTAAATCCAACCCCCAGAATCACCTTGCAAATGGCTAAGGATATTCTGCAAGTCTACAATGTCTCTTACCAAGTTTTATAGATGTACCATAGAAAGCATCCTATCTGGATGCATCACAGCTCAATATAGCAACTGGTCTGCCCAAGACTGCAAGAAATTACAGAGAGTTGTGAACAATCCCAGTCCATGAAAACCAGAAACGAAAATGGAAATTACTCGAAAAGTTCAGCATCTGTGGAGAGAAATCAGAGTTAACATTTCTGGTCCAGTGAACCTTCCTCAGAATGCTTCGGGTCACTCAACCCGAAACATTAACTCTGATTTCTCTCCACAGATGCGGACAGACCTGCTGAGCTTTTCCAGCCATTTCTGTTTTTGTTTCTGATTTACAGCATCCATAGTTCTTTCGATCTTCGTAATGAAAGCCAACCTTCCTTCAATTGACTCCGTCTGCAATTCCCACTGCCTCAGGAAAGCAGCCAACGTCATCAAAAACCTCTCTCACACCAGTTATACTCTATTTCACTGTCTCTGGTTGGGCAGAAGATGCAAACATTTGAAAATACATTCCAACATATTTAAGAACAGCTTCTTCCCAGCTGTGATCAGACTTATGAGCAGATCTCTCATGTATTAGAGTTGATCTTTCTCCTGCACCTTCTCTGTAGCTGTAACACTATATTCTGCATTCTGTTCTATTACCCTGATGTACTTACATAAGGTATGAGTTGTCTGGTAGCACATAAAACAATACTTTTCACTGTACCTCTGTACATGACAATAATAAATACAATCAAATCAAATCAAACAGATTCTCAGTCCTTCATTCACTAGTTGAGGATTAATCCTTTCAGTGTCTCTGAAGGTGATTTTTTTTCCCTTATTTTCCCTATTCCCTATTTTCCCTATTTCTCGAGGTTTATGAAATCATGAGGGGTACGGATAGGATAAATAGACAAAGTCTCTTCCCTGGAGTGGGGGAGTCTAGAACTAAAGGGCATAGGTTTATGGTGTGAGGGGAAAGATATAAAAGAGACCCAAGGGGCAACATTTTCATGCAGAGGGTGGTGCATGTATGGAATGAGCTGCCAGAGGAAGTGGTGGAGGCTGGTACAATTGCATCATTTAAAAGGCATCTGGATGGGTATATAAATAGGAAGGGTTTGGAGGGATATGGGCCGGGTGCTGGCAGATGGGACTAGATTAAGTTGAGATATCTGGTCGGCAGGGACAGGTTGGATCGAAGGGTCTGTTTCTGTGCTGCACATCTCTACAACTCTAATTGAATTTGCAGAGATTTGTGTAGCTAGATTCTCAGAATTTTCTTTCATTTCTCCACTCACAGAGGGAGAGGAATGTTTTCTCCTTTAGTGGATGACAGTTTATGCTGTATTGTCCAATGCAAAGTTTCGACCAATCACCCTGTAACTAATCAAGAATCTCTTACAATGCTGAAATCACACAACTGTTTCCGATTGTAAAACCAACCAAAAGTCTTTCACTGGGCAAATCTGCCCCTGAACACCAAACCATGAAACAGTGCATCCAGATTCCAATCATCACTGCTTGAATGAGGTAACATTGTAAACACAACTCGCAATGAGGTCCAGTAATTGAATTTTTAAAAACTGTAACGTTGTTTGCAGTCTCTTGAATTAAAGCCATAACCTTTCCCATTCTTTCATCCATAATCCAAAAATAAAGATGGTCTTTACACTACTGATGATGCCACCACCTTCCACAGTAATTTATATTTTCCAATGCACTGTTTTCTGCCCCCAGGACATTTTGAGTCCCCTTCTCACTTTGTTATTACTATGTCCTCTGTATCCCAGCCTGCTGCCTCCAGTCCCCAGAATTATCTTTCCTCATGACCCTACTATAGCAGTAGCCCCTGAGTACCATCCTGAATTTTATTGAGCTGAACCCCAGGACAGACAATGGCCCAGCCCCTGACTGACTTTGACAGACAGCCCCTGACTGATGACTAACCAGGCCCTGACCAATATGCCTGTAGCTCCCTGATTCCCTGAACTAGTTGAACCGGTTCTACAGAATGGACCATCACCCACTGCCTGGAGTGTACAGGTTCAGATCTCCAAACCAGGGCACTCCAAGTGACCAACTATCTGCATCCAAATCCCTGACCTGATACCAGATGACATGTTTTACTTTCTGTGTTGAGACCCCCTGGCTGAAGACTATTCTTTGCAGCCTTTGAGAGATGGCCATTTGATTGAAGCACATGCAGTGTGTTTGTTGCATATGCTGCTGGCACATGGTGCAGGTGAGAGATTGACATCGGCACAGTGCTGTACAGCAACATGTCCATCCTCTTGACTAATGACTGCTGACAGCCAGTGCAGGCTGCCTGGCTTTATCTCTGTGATAAACAGCAAGGCAAGACCAGACTACTATGAGAATGGATGCTCTGGCTGAGGGGAAGAAGCACAAAATGACAGGCAAAGCAGACTGCTGGGACTTTCCAAGCAGCCACAAAGTAAATGAGCACTAAGAGAGTGAGCAAGGAGCCCTACGGTCCACCCTCGTCCAATCCACAGTTTGGATGCCCATCTCTTGTATGGAAAGTGTCACAACAGCAACACCGCAATGACTGGTAACAAAAACAGAAGTTGCTGGAAAAGCTCAGCAGGTCTGGCAGCATCTGTGGAGATAAAGGAGAAAGTGAGGACTTTCAGGAATGATGAAGGGCTTATGCCCGAAAATCGATTCTCCTGCTCCTCTGATGGTGCCTGACCTGCCGTGCTTTTCCAGCGCCATACTTTTTGACTATGTAAAGATAAAGCAGAGTTAATGCTTCTGATCCAGTGATTCTTTCTCAGAACCCTTCCTTGGGTGAGGGTTAGGGTTCGGGTTCGGGTTCGGGTTCAGGTTAGGTTTCGGGTTCAGGTTAGGGTTAGGGTTAGGGTTAGCTCTGATTTCTCTTCACAGATGCTGCCAGACCTGCTGAGCTTTTCTTTCTGGTCTACAGCAACTGCAGTTCTTTCAGTTTTTATAATAATTGATGCATGTATCTTTCAAATAAAGCATTCATGTGGGTGGGAGGTGTGCCATGATGGTACGGTGTGGGTGGTACCTATCTGATAGCAACGTCTGAGGATGAACAGTGTAGACAGTCACTGCTCATGGAATTTGCCCCAAGATATTGGTCACTGCTGTCCAAGATGGAGGCTTGGAGGTGTACACGTTGGGTTGGAGTCTCAGTCACCACTCTGACTTTCATGTTGGCAATTATCGCCACCATGTCTTTACCTCTCAGTGGGAGAATGTGAAACTGTGTTTCAAGGAAGTGAGACAAGGCAGCAATAGCTAATATATTGAGTTATTCAGCACAGAAACAGACTCTTCGGGATTTCCTTCCCTGTTGGACATCAGTGAACCAGATGGGTTTTTCTTGACAATTGTCTCACGGCTAAGAGTAGATTCTTAATTCCAGATTTTTTTTATTATTAAATTCAAAAATCCACGATCTGACTTAGTGGGATTTGAACCTAATTCTCCAGAGCATTACCTGACTCCCTAATTTGAGACTCTAGCAATCATACCACGAGCCCATCGTCTCACCTAGTTTTGCTAAATTCTAGCCATTGTGTAAATGCAGTGCTGCTGTTGTTGTTTTTGAGATGGCAGCTAAAATTACGAATCTGTCTGCTCTGTCGAATGGGCACAATTGTCCCAAGACAGGATTTGAAAGTTCCCCTCAGTGTTTCAGCTCATGTTTACCTCTCAATCAACATCTCTAAAAGAGATAATCCAGTCATTATTTGGTGTCGCGGTTGGTGGAAGCTTGCCGTGCTCACAATGGCCATTCCACACCCTGAAATAGAGCAGTTTGAAAGCGCATTGTTGACTGCAAAAAGCCTTGGATCTCCCCGAGTGTGAGAAGGTAGAAGTGCAAGTCCTGCTGTCTTAATAAATTTATACATTACCACGTGATTCCCGTTGGAAGATGTTGTGACTGCAGGAGATGACTTACTGAGCTCCCAGCTCAGTTTGATACAAGTACTTTTTTCTAATCTCCATCTCACACATCCTGCCACAATAATCCCTTGTTGTTGAAATATTGTGTCCTGCCAGGCAGGACTGGGCTGAATATCATATGAGGAGCAACTGGCACCCTGGTGAAGTTAACTCCCAGTGAGAGAAGGCCATACTTGTTTGACATGTTTTTGCCTCAGTTGTTAGCAAGTCTTCATCTGCCAGCTGTGAAACCACAGATAGGAAAAATTACAATGATCAAGGTGAGGAAAACTTCTCTCTGCGTCAATGTTATGATTGGCATATCATTCGGTGTCAAAAAGTGTGGTGCTGGAACAGCACAGCAGTTCAGGCAGCATCTGAGGAGCAGGAGAGTCAATGTTTCGGGCATAAACCTTCATCAGGAATGTTGGGGGTGCCCAAGGGGCTGAGAGATGAATAGGAAGGTGGGGATGGGGTTGGGAGGAAAGTAGTTTGGAAGGCAATAGGTAGATGAAGATGGTGATAGATTGGAGCGGAGGATGGAGCAGATAGATGGGAAGGAAGATGGACTGGTGGGACAGTTCAAGAGGGTGGTGCTGAGTTGGAGGGTTGGATCTGGGATGAGGTGGGGGGAGGGGAGATGAGGAAACTGGTGAATTCGATGTTGATGCAGTGTGGTTGGAAGGTCCCAAGGCAGAAGATGAGGCGTTCTTCCTCCAGACGTCAGGTGGCTTGGATTTGGCAATGGAGGAGGCCCAGGATTTGCATGTCCTTGGCGGAGTGGGAGTGGGTGTTGAAGTGGTTGGCCACAGGGTGGTGGGGTTGTTGTGTCCTGGAAATGTTACCGGAAATGTTCCGCAAGTTGGCATCCTGTCTCCTCAATGTAGAGGAGACCACATCAAGAGCAACAGACACAGTGGATGAGGTGTTTGGATGTGCATATCATTCAGTGTGGTCACCTCTCAAAATCTCTCTCTCTTTACCAACTCTCTGCCTTTCTCTCACTCTCCCTGTCTCCTCCTTCATATCTAGCTGGGGGAGCAAGATTTAGGTTATTGGCCTAATGGCCCCTTCTTTGACTCAATGTCAATTATTTCAGATCACACTCCAGACTGACACCTATTTCCAGCACCAGCTTAATTTTAATATTACTAGCTTCGTCCCCAGGTTTTGCCATCATTAGTTTGCAAAAGTGGCCATTCGGTTCATTGTGTCTGAACTGGGCTAGGCCCAGCATTTATTACCCATTGCTAATTGCCCAAAGGGAGTTAACCCTGTAGCAACATGTAGACCAGACAAGGTAAAGACAGAAGCTTTCCATTCCTAAAGGACATTAATGAACCAGATGGGTTATGTTCAACAATCGACAGTGGTTTCATGGCTATCATTAGACTGTTAATTCTAGATTATTTTTTATTGAATTAAAATTCCACCAGCAGCCATGGTGCAATTCAAACCTGGGTTCTGAGAGCAATACTTGGGTTTCTGGAGTACTTGCCCAGTGAAAAGACATTGTTTAGATACAAAGAAAGGGGATGGCAATCATCCAAATCACCATCAACTGCCTGGATTCAGCCTGCTTTCACCACATTTTGACACAATGCATTCAAGGACCCAACAACTCACTGAAATAGCTCTCTCTTTCCTTATCTCAGCTTCCTCTTTTTGTCCTAACGTCCCACCGGATATCTGCTCACTTCTAATTCTGGACTTACTGTTCATCCTTGATGTCCTTCATTTAACTGTCAGCAACTGCCCTTGGCCTAGCTTCTGAAATTCTCCTCTTGAGCATTGTCACTTTTGTATTTTTCCAACATCCCTCAAATCTGTCCTTCATATGGGGTTCAAAGGAGGACAAAGTAACCATTGTCCTACCTAATCATTGGGCTGCTCTCTCATGAGAGAGGGACAGTTGGTAGTGGTTTAACCTGAGGTTCCCAAGCCTCAAGTGAAGGGAGAGATTGAGATGGTGGCACCTACAATCGGTAAGGAAATTGAACACGCACTGTTGGCATCAACTCTGCATCAAAAGCCAGCCAGGTCATGTATTGGACTGAGCTTCTGGTTAACTGCCCTGACACTTATTTACATGGCTAGATGTTCAATTTTATTTCATAATGCTCCGGTAAAGTCGACTTATAGGACATTTTGCTTTGTTATAGGTGCCACATAAGTGCAGGCATTGGTTGCCTCTCTTCAATGCAATTCTTCACTAACAAAAAACAATCACCATTTGAATTATGAGGTGGGGCTTTATAAATGGCTGGATTCATGGGGTGGTGGGGGGGAGGCTTCCTCATCACCCCGCAGTAAACCAATAATCATTCGATGCTGTGAGGAACACTCATCAACTGGAGACAGAACCTCTGCCATGTACCATCCCAGAGAGCAGCTGGTCAACCTGATTAGCTGACAGCTCGGTAGTCCCAGCACCAGCAACAGTCTCTGGGACTCGGACTACAAGTCGTTGCCTGACCCAAAGCCTCAGGGTCCAAGATACGGTAAAGGTGGGGTAGCTCTTCACTCCATTAAGGGACAGATGGTGTGGCTCACGGGGATCATACCAGAAGACCATAAGGCATAGTAGCAAATGTTAGACCAGTCAGCCCATCAAGTCTGCTCTGCCATTCAATCATGGCTGGTAAGTCTCAACCTCATTCTCCCGCTTTCTCCTCGTAAACCCTTGATCCCCTTGATACTCAAGAACCTACCTATCTCAGTCTTAAATATACTCCATGACCTGGCCTCCACAGCCTTCTGTTGCAGTGAATGCCATAGATTCACCACTCTCTGGCTGAAGAAGTTTCTCCTTATCACCATTCTAAAAGGTCTTCCATTTACTCTAAGACTGTGCCCTCCGGATTCTAGATGTAGAGGGGAATAGGGCACGGGTCTTTGTGGAGAGCCTGGATGCAAAATGGGGTGGGGCGGGGGGGGGGGGGGGGGGGGGGGAGGAGGAGGAAGGAGATTTTTGGCTGGGGGAAGGGCAGGCACCTGATGTGGAAGGGGATCTTTCTGTGAGGAATATGTAACACTTCACCCTCCACAGTGCCCTGCCTTTCCCACACAGCCCTGAGTGGGGTGAATGTCTCATTATACTCCATTTACCATCTCCTGCCAGCCACAAAACTGATGCCAGGCAGGAAATGAGCAATGATTGGCTAATAACAATTGGAGAAGGTGAGGGGGTGGGGGGGAGGTGAAGGTGAGAGTGAGAATGGAGGGGGAACAAGTGCATTTAGTGACAACAAGATCTCATCCGCCCGTCTTAAAATTGGGGATAGATTTATGGTGAGTACAATTGACCACTTGGTGAACATTTGCAACTCAAAACTACCCTTTAATGCTTTCTGTGATTGATTCCAGCTTGCTTCCAATGTTTTCCCCACCTCGATATTGAAGATCAAATCTGAATCTCTCTCACGCTCCTGATTTTAACAACTGGTCTGCAACAATAACAAATAAGACTATTTATTTAATGTGACTGACAGTCAGTGAGACAGCTTACAAAGTGCCTCAGCCCTTTGCTGGTTATTATCATCTTCATGCACCGATGTGTCATTTTCCTTCTCAATAGCAGAAGAGAAATCGATTTCCTGCTTTGGAGCGACATTTTGTGAAACAAGCGTGGGTGTGAATGTCTGATCAGGGGATACATGGTTCTGGATATTTGGGGAGGAACACAATCTTCTTCACTCACTTCATTAAATAATGGAGGTGGACTGTGTTTGCCCTTGATTGAGATTCAAGGGCAAATTCACTGAAGCGTATTGTGAGCACAATATTCTGGATATAAAGAGTAGAAATCCCGTTAGCATAAAGTCAATTTCAGAACCTGATCACATTATCTGAGCTGGTATTTCAATGCCGTTCCTCAGAATTCACTAGCATAAGAGCTTCCGACTTTCAGTTTGTCAGTATAGATAGACATTCAAAAAAATCCCATAATAGTATTCAAGGGCCACACTTTATGTTGGAGAGTAACGGGATAAATACACTTTTATTCTAATTATAGCTAATGTCAACGTGCATAAAGAGCTATGTCATGATGACATTGGCTTACATGGAACTGGGACCCAAGTGTCAAGGGTTCCAATGATGTCCTCTCTTACTTTCTCTCCAGTGGATAATTTCTGAATAATAAAGATTGTTGAGGTTCACTGTTAAGGATTGTGCTGCTTTATGTCAACAATGCAGAGCTGATCTTCCAAAATGATAGCAGGAGCTCAGCAGACCCACAGAGTTAGAGATAAAGGAGGGAAGCTCAATAGTGACAGTGAACAGTGGGCGAAGGAGTTCATGGCCAACCTAGATCACTGGACCAATCTAGGGACAAACATTGACAGAACTGCAAGAGGCATGAACTTAGACTCAAGTGAGAAATGAATATCTAACCCACTAAACTTCTGTTATGTAGAGGAGATCGTGACAAATTGAGTAAGGGCAAGGTGTTAGTCAGTTATTAGGGAGAGAACTCCAATATCTTGATTCAATGGCAGTGAAGGAACCATAATATATTTACAAGTCCAAACTAAACAGTAGCTTGGAAAGGAACCCATAATGTATGGCATTCCCCTGCATATCATCCCCCCAGGTCCATCTAGGAGGTAGAAGTCCTCAGTTTGAAAAGTGCTATTGGAGGTCCCTTTGTGTGTTTCACTTTGTGGATGGTATGCACTTCTGCCACTATGAGTCAGTGGTGAAGGGAGTGAATGCTGGTGGTGATGAATGTGGTGCCATTCCAGTGAGCTGCTTTGTCCTGGATGGTGTCAAATTTCTTGAGTATGTTAGAACTGCACCATCCAGGCAAATGGAAAGTATTCCATCACACTCCTGACTTGTGCCTTGCAGATGATGGACAGGCTTTGAGGAGACAGGGGATGAGTTCCTCACAACAGAATTCTCAACCTCTGACCTGCTGTTGCAGTGACTGTAAATATATGGCTCGCCTAGTTCAGTTTCTGGTCAATGGTAACCTCCAGGATGTTGATACTGAGGGGTTCAGTGATGGTAATGTCAAGGGCTGGTGGTTAGACTCTTGTTGGAGTGGATTATTGACTGGAACGTAAATGACATAAATATTACTTGCCACTTATAGGTCCAAACATTAATGTTGTCCAAGTCTTGCTGCAATTGAAAATGGACTGCTTTAGAGCCTGAGAGTTCACAAAAGCTGTATATAGCAAACTCGCTCAAACATAAGTGTGATTTTGACCAGGTAGAGTCACAGAGTCATACAGCACAGAAACAGACCCTTCGGTCCAACTTGTCCATGCCAACTAAGTTTCCCAAACTAAACTAGTCCCATTTGCCTGTGTTTAGTCCATATCCTTCTAAATCTTTCCTAATTACATACCTGTCCAAATGTCTGTGAAATGTTGAAACAGTACCTGCATCTTCCTCTGGCAGTTTGTCCCACATATTAACCACATTCTTGTGTGAAAAAATTACCCCTCAGGTCCCTTTTAAGTTTTTCTCCTTTCACCTTAAAAATATGCCCTCTAGTTTTGAACTCCCCTTCCTCAAGGAAAAGACATTTACTGTTCACCTTAACTACATCCCTCAAGATTTTATAAACCTAAGACCATAAGACCATAAGACATAGGAGCGGAAGTAAGGCCATTCGGCCCATCGAGTCCACTCCGCCATTCAATCATGGCTGATGGGCATCTCAACTCCACTTACCCGCATTCTCCCCGTAGCCCTTAATTCTATAACCTCTATAAGATCTGCCCCTCAACCTCCTACACTCTAGTGAAAAAATGTTCCAGCCTATCCAGCCTTTCTTTATAACTCAAATCTCCCACTCCCAACAACATTGGTAGCTATGTGCTTTGGAACTATCTGAGGTCATGAAAGGTTCTGGATGTAGGTTTGCTCACTGATCTGGAAGGTTCGTTTTCAGACGTTTCATCACCATACTAGGTAACATCATCAGCAAGCCTCCAGTGAAGCGCTGGTGTTAAGGCCCGCTTTCTATTTATGTATTTAGGTTTCCTAAACACAAAAAATGAAATGACATCATCAACACAGGGGAAATGGCATCACTACAGGAAATGACATCACCAACCCAAGGGAACTTTTTGATGCAGTCTTTACAAGTTAACTCAGCTGGCAGCAACAGCTGGCCTTGCACAGTTGGTCTTTCTATGAATTAGCAAAAGAGGTTTGAATCTGACAGTCACCTCTACTTGATGACCTCAGATTGCAACTGTGAAGAGCCATTGAGCATGGCATGAGGCAAGAGTGGAAAATGCATGTGCATGAATGTAGCCAGGCAAGAATTCTTGCATAAGAGTTATGGATATGACTGGTACAAAACATCAAGTGGGCAACCGAGGAGTTCAGAGTTACTGAAACGTGACTCAATGAGTAGCACTCGGAAGTCAAATGATCATGCTTTTGATTTCCACAGCAGAGACCACTGCATAAAATTTGGTCTGAATTTCCCATGCAATACTGAGGGAGTATTGAATTGTCTTTTAGATGAGGCATTGAACTAAGGCCTTGATTTCTCTTTCGGTTGGATGTTAAAGATCCATGGCAGGATTAGAAGATAAACAAGAGTGTTTGTCTGGTGTCCAAACCAATGTAATTTCTTCAGTGAACAGATTAACTGGTCATTATCATGCCTGTATTTGTGGGAACTTGCTATGTACATATTGGTAGCCACATTTCCTATATTATACCATGAGCTACACTACAAAAGTACATCATTGACTATGAAGTGCTTTGAGATATCCTGAAGTCACAAAAGATACATTACTGCAAGTTATTTTGTTGCACAGCAATTTTTTCACATTTCTCAAAAAATCTGCATCATGTAATGAAGTTTGGAGAGAAGGGTTCCAGCCATGAATTCAGATCTTTTCAAATCAAAAGGATACTTGGTACAAATTCAGCTGAGTTGATGCCTGCTCAGTGTTGAGACTGTCTGCAGAATCCAATGCAAATATAAATCCTTGCAATGGATAGGATGAATAGCCAAGGTTTATCTTCCCAGGGTAGGGGAGTCCAAAACTAGAGGGCATAGGTTTAAATTAAGAGGCGAAAGATATAAAAGGGACATGAGGGGCAACTTGTTCCGATAGCGGGTGGTGTGTGTATGGAATGAGCTGCCAGAGGAAGTAGAGGACGTTGGTGTAAATACTACATTTAAAAGGCATCTGGATGGGTATATGAATTGGAAGTGGTTAGAGAGATATGGGCCAAATATTGGCAAATGGGACTAGATCAGTTCAGGATATCAGGTCAGCATGGATGACGTGGAATAAAAGGTCTGTTTCGGTGCTGTATAACTCTATGACACTACTCACATAGTGAAAAAAAAATGTTGTCATTGGGTGGAGATGCAGAAGTTAAATGTAGTCTCCTTGAAACCAACTGACTATAATTGTCTTAACTAATCAAAGTGATTGAGCAGGGACATTTTAAATAGTTTTAACTGTGGTTTATTATATGATATGACTGCCAATTTTTGGTATGCGTGTTGCATTTTTGAGACTAACTTTAACCATTTTTCATGTTTTTTTTAAAGGGTTACAGGACCTGAACATTTAACTCTGATTTCTCTCCACAGTGCTGGCAGACCTGCTGAGCTTTTTCAGCAATTTTTGTTCTTGTTTCTGATTTACAGCATCTGCAATTCTTTTGGTTTTTATTCATTTTTTTCTTTTGCGTGCTTACCTTCAAAAATCAATTGTACAATTTATCACCAAGAGATGAAATATCAAAATTTGACAGTCCATAATACTGATAAAAATTGTTTCCCAATGGAGTAATCTGGAAGGAATTCTCATCTTACATTAAAAGGAATATTTTTCAACTTGTTGTAAAATGAGCATCAAACCATTGAATCCTTACAGCACATAGGAGGCCATTCAGTCTATGTCAATCCTCGGTAGAGTAATCCAGTCAGTCCAGTTCCTCTGCTGTATTTTTATGACAAGCTTATTTCCCTTAAGTGCCCATCCAACTTATTCCAAACTTATTGATTGTTTCTGCTTCCACCATCTTTGTTGGCAGAAGGTTGCAGATCATTATCACACACTGTGTAAAAACAAAATTCTCACCAAAGACATATTCACGGGCCCTGAGCTAAGCCAGTGTTTATTACCCACCCCCAATTGTCCAGGGGACAGTTATGATCAACTACATTATTGTACCTCAGGAGTTGCCAATGGGCCAGACCAGGTAAGGACATCACATTTCCTTCACTGAAAGATGTCCGTGGACATGATGGGTTTTTAAAAACCGTTAACACTGGTTACATAATTGTCATTAGGCCAAGAGCAAAGAACAATACAGCACAGGAACAGGTCATTCGGCCCTCCAAGCCTGCGCCAACACATTTTGCCCTTCCATACTAAAAATGTCTTCATTAAACAGGATCCGTACCCCTCTATTCCCGTCCTATTCATGTATTCACCCAGGCGCTTCTTGAATGCTGCTATTGTATCTGCTTCCACCACCTCCTCTGGCAGTGGGTTCCAGCCGCTCACTACCCTTTGTGTGGAAAACTTGTCTCATTATTTCTTTTAAATGTCCTCATGTCCCGCACCTTGAACCTATGTCCCCAGTAATTGACCCTCCACCTGGGAAAAAGCCTCAGACTTCCCACTTTATCTATGCTATTCACAATCTTATGACCTTCTATCACCCCTGAACCTCCAGCGTTCCGGTGAAAACAAACCCAGTCTATCCAACCTTTCTTCTTAGCTAAAATCCCTCATACCAGGCAACATACTGGCAAATCTTTTCTGTACCCTCTCCGAAGTGTCCAAAACCTTCTGGTAGTGTAGTGACCAGAAATGTAAGCAATACTCCGAGAGTGGCCTAACTAAAGTTCTATAAAACTGCCAGCTTTTAAATGTCATCATTTGCCATGGGAGAGATTCAATTGAGCCCATGTCCTTAGAACATTGGCCTGAAATTCCAGATTAATAATCCAGGGATGTGATCATTGCCTCTTCAGAGATTACCATAAGACTATAAGACGTAGGAGTGGAAGTAAGGCCATTCGGCCCATCGAGTCCACTCCGCTGATGGGCATTTCAACTCCACTTACCCGCATTCTCTCCGTAGCCCTTAATTCCTTGTGACATCAAGAATTTATCAATCTCTGCCTTGAAGACGTTTAGCGTCCCGGCCTCCACTGCACTCCGCGGCAATGAATTCCACAGGCCCACCACTCTCTGGCTGAAGAAATGTCTCCGCATTTCTGTTCTGAATTTACCCCCTCTAATTCTATGGCTGTGTCCACGGGTCCTAGTCTCCTCGCCTAATGGAAACAATTTCCTAGCGTCCACCCTTTCCAAGCCATGTATTATCTTGTAAGTTTCTATTAGATCTCCCCTTAATCTTCTAAACTCTAATGAATACAATCCCAGGATCATCAGCTGTTCCTCGTATGTTAGACCCACCATTCCAGGGATCATACTTAGGTATGACTACTTGTTTTTAGCCCAGGCGCACAAAGCCACGTCCACAAGTTATTGTGATATAAACTAATGGGAGTAACCTTTCTTTTTGGAGAAAATGAGGACCACAGATGCTGGACATTAGAGTCGAAGAGTGTAGTGCTGGAAAAGCACATCTGGTCAGGCAGTATTCGAGGAGCAGGAGATTCGACGTTTTGGGCATAAGTCCTTCATCAGGAATTCCAGAAAAAGGGTTTTTGCTTGAAACGTCGACACTAACTGTGAGGATGAGATAGGGATGCTTCAGCACAATTTGGACAGGTTAAGTGAGTGTAATGAGGATATTTATGAGGTTACCCTCTTTGGTAGCAAAAGCAGGTGAGCTGATTATTTTCTGATTGGCAATGGATTGGGAAAGGGGGAGATGCAACAAGCCCTGGGTATCCTCATACACCAGCCACTGAAAGTAAGCATGGGTTGTGAAGTGAGTCCCACAGTGTTATAATTTTTTTTTAAAAGCCTCCATTTATAAAACTATCACTTTTTTTTAACATAAGAACCTATCAAGCAGATTCCATGTCATATTGTAGGAGAGGCATCAGTCAGTTCAATCATAGCAAACCACCTCGAACTGCAAAGAAATAAATTACCAAATCGTCTATTTTAACATTGTTGGTTGAGAGGTACAGGATACTGACAGAAAGACTAGTCTGTCACTGTGGTAAATTGCAGCAAAAAGCCTTGAGGACTATTCCACGTACCTGAGAATTGAATCATTAGGTCAACAGGAAATACCTGAACTCTTCCGCTTTACAGACTGAAGCAGAAGCTTCTAAATAATGTATGCAATTGTGAATGGCCAACAAGGAGCAGTGATTAAAGAAAAACATCCTCACCAATAATCATAGGCTGCCTTGGGTGAAATTCTAATGTACAACCGAATACAGAACCTTCATGGCAAAAAAAAATGATGAACACATTGTGTTGACTGTACAGGTGATGAGGTGAAAACCTTGGAATCTCTTAAGATGCCTATTGAGATCTGGATGAAATTCTAGTTGGATTCAAAAAGGCTGAATTTACTGAGTACCTCGAAGTGAATAGTAAAATAGGGTGGAGTCGATATGGTTTCATCAAGGGGAGGTTATGCTTGACAAATCCGTTAGAATTGTGGCACGGTGGCTTAGTGGTTAGCACTGCTGCCTCACAGCACCAGGGTCCCAGGTTCAATTCCAGCCTTGGGTGACTGTCTGCGTGGGTTTCCTTTCACAGTCCAAAGACGTGCAAGCCAGGTAAATTGGCCATGCTAATAGTGTTAGGTGTATTAGTCAGATGGAAATGGGTCTGGGTGTGTTATTCTTCAGAGGGTCGGTGTGGACTGGTTGGACCGAAGGGCCTGTTTCCACACTGTAGGGAATCTAATCTAATCAATCCTTCAAGGAGCTAATGAGCAAAGGAGAGCAAGTGGAAACTATCTATTTGGATTTCAAAATGGCCTTTGTCAAGGTGCTGCACACGAGCTTCTAAATAAGACAAGAGCCCATGGCATTATGGGCAAGGTACTGCCATGAATATATGATTGGCTGACTGGCAGAAGGCAGAGAAGTCGGGATAATGGGGTATTTTTCAGGATGGCAGTTGATGACTGGTGGAGTTCTACAGGAGTCTATTTTAGGATCACAGCTATTCACCATTAATGATCTGGGTGAAAGAACTGAGGGCATTGTTGCTAAGTTTTCAGATGACACAAAGTTAGGTGGAAGAACAAGTTGTGTTCAGGAAGCAGGTAGGTTGCAAAAAGACTTGGAGAGAGGAGAATGGCAAAGAAATGCCAGATGGATGCAATGTGGGAAAATGTGAGGTTGTGCTCTTTGGGAGGAAGAATAAAGGTGTAGACTATTTTCTAAATGGGGAAAGGCTTTCAAAATCTGAAGCACAAATGGACTTAGTAATCCTAGTTTAGAATTCTCTTACAGTTAACATTCAGGTTCAGTTGGCAGTCAGGAAGACAAATGCAATGTTAGTATTCATTTCAAGACAGCAAGAATACAAGAGCAATGATGTCCTGCTGATGTTGTATAAAGCTCTGGTCAGATCACATCTGGAATATTGTGAGCAGTTTTGGGCCCCATGTCTAAGGGAGAATATGCTGGTGTTGGAAGGTGTCTGGAGGAGGTTCACAAGAATTATCCTGGGGATGAAGGGCTTATCATATGAGGAGTGGTTGAGGACAATGGAGCTAAGAAGGATGAGGGTTGAGATCTTATTGAAATTTACAGAATACTGAGAGGCCTGGATAGAGTGGGCGAGGAGAAGATGTTGCCACTAGTAGGACAGACTAGGACCCAAGCGCACAGCCTCAGAGTGAAGGGATGACCCTTTAGAACTGAGATGAGGAGGAATTTCTTCAGCCAGAAGGTGGTGAATGTGTGGAACCCATTGCCACAAAAGGCTGTGGAGGCCAAGTCATTGATTGTATTTAACACAGAGATAGATAGGTTCTTGATTGGTAAGGGGATTAAGGGTTAAGGCAGGAGGATGGGGTTGAACAACAAATCAACCATGATTGAATGTCAGAGCAGACTCGATGGGCCAAATGGTCCAATTCTACTCCTACATCTTATGAGTTTATGGACCTGTGCTTTCTAATCCAAGAACTTGTGTCCTTGATCATGATGAATAATTACCTGAGTATTGGAAATGCAAGCAATTAGTTCAATTCATGTGGCAGACAATATTAATTTCAATAGACTGCAGTTGCAAATTCTGTGCAGGCCAATATCCCAATGAACTTTCCCATTCTGAAGAGATGTCAGTGGACCCAAAGTGTTAACTCTGTTTATTTTTTCCACAGATACTGCCAGACCTGCTGAGTATCTCCAGCAGATCCTATTTTTTGTGTGTTTCAGAGCTGCAGCATCCTGTTTAATTTCCCATTATATGACCCGAAACACCATGCCTCCTTTTCGTACAACGTTTAACTAATTTTAAAAGTGATGAAAGTGCACTGTTAAGGAGTCATTAAAAATAATGCACATTTATGACAGACATTTAGTCAGTAATAGTTTATGCACCTGGAAATATTTTGTCATTTGGCACTCACACAGATCAAATATTCTCTTTCCTTATTTCCTTATTGGCATCAAGATTTGGTAGGCACTGAAGGGGGTATATTCAGGTGGAGTTCTCTCTCACACAAATAAACACAAAATGAATCATTTGTTACTTTTCTTGTCTGTTCAAGAGCTGGCAGAGAGACTGATGACAGTACAGTACCAACTGTGTGTATGTTGGTGTTTTTCATGCAAGCACAGTATGGTACATAATCGATGTTAAGTCACAGCTGTTCCTCAGAATAGTTCATCACTGTTGCTGGCAATAGAACCATAAACATTTAGATTCTATACTCAGTTGAACTGAATATTATCTTATAATTAAGTGTTTAACTAAAAATTTGACACAGGCACACACACACACACACACACACACACGTAATAATTTGGAGGAGCCGGTGTTGGACTGGGGTGGACAAAGTTAAAAATCCACTAGGACTACAGATGCTGGAGGCTCAGATGCTGCCGGACCTGCTGTGCTTTTCCAGCAACACGGTCTCAACAAAGTTAAAAATCACACAATATCAGGTTATAGTCCAAAAGGTTTATGTGGAGGCACTAGCTTTCTAAGCACTGCTCCTTCATCAAAGTTAAAAATCACACAACACCATTTTTAACTTTGTACACCCCAGTCCAACACCGGCATCTCCGAATCATGTCTCCTTCATCAAGTGTTTGAAGAAGCAATGTTCTGAAAGCTAGTGTCTCCAAATAAACCTGTTGGACTATAACCTGGTATTGTGTTATTTTTGACACTTTTGTAAAGTTCACTGATTTCATAATCTGGTTCCATGAAGAATAATGTTAGTAATACCCAGGTCTGAATTCTGAACATACTCTCCCTCCCTGGGAAATGTATCCATGTTAGTGTCCAGCACTATCACCACAAAGGCAAATGCATCAAATTGTCCATTCTGCTCTGAGGAAAGGGAACTGGACTCAAAATGTTAATTCTGTTTTCTCTCTGCAGATGCTGCCAGGCCTGCTGAGTTTCTCTGGCACTTTCTATCTTTGTTTCAGATTTCCAGCACCCGCAGTTTTTTGTTTCATATTGAAGTATTCATTAACCTGACTTGGATTCTTCTTCCATTCAAATCCTTTGCAACATTCAATTTCATCTTGAATTCTTCCAGAGATGTACCTTGTGCTTCTCTGTTCATCAAACTGTCATGTGCCAATCATTCTTTGCATCTCTTTGCCATTTTATACATCTCTGCCATGGTCCTGGATTTATAACTTATTTTAAAAGTCATGGTCGAAATTATTCCAATTACTTATCATTTGCTTCTTTCAATGCTGAAGACCCAAGTATTGTATATCGTGCCTCAAAACTAAAGATAATTGACATGGACCATCCCAAGTGCTTGCACGCCCCCCTCCAAATGTCAGAAACAATAATGCAATAGTTAACATGCTGTTTGACTAGAAAACCACAGGTTTGTAAGTTTTCAACAAGAGACAGAATCATGAATATGTTTCCACTTTGAGTACACATTTTCTGCTGGTAGAAAACTGTTAATTATTTTGTTGTTATTATCAAAGGTTTAGATTCCAATAAACAGACTTGATTAAGATGCTGACAGAAGATACTATACTGTACCATACATTATGTAAATTGCAGATTGGTAACAACAGTCTAGCATGGTAAGTAGGAAAGTGACAAGTACACTTTAATCTGAGGCAGCATGAGATGAAATGTAAGGAAGACCAAGACAAAGGTTTATACAATGGACGATGGATACTGAGAATTGGAGGAAACTTTAGAGGAAAAGTAATTGTACATGTTCACAGAACATGATGTTGGAAGTTCAAGCAGTTAAAATGCCCATGAGATTCATGGATAAGTGTGACTGGAGCAATGTGAAAGGCCAAAGTCTTTTCCCCAGGGTAGGGGAGTCCAAAGGTCGATGGCATAGGTTTAAGGTGGCACGGTGGCTCAGTGGTGATCACTGCTGCCTCACATTGCCAGGGTCCTGGGTTCAATTCCTGCCTCAGGCAACTGTCTGTGTGGAATTTGTACATTCTCCCCATGTCTGCGTGGGTTTCCTCAGGGTGCTCTGGTTTCCTCCCACAGTCCAAAGATGTCCAGATTAAGTGAACTGGCCATGCTAAATTGCCCATAATCTTAGGTGCATTAGTCAGGGGTAAATACAGGATAGGGGAATGGGTCTGGATGGGTTACTCTTCGGAGGGTCGGTGTGGACTTGTTGGGCCAAAGGGCCTGTTTCCATAATGTAGGGAACCTAATCTAATCTAGAGGGGAAAGATTTATAAGGGACAACTTTTTCACGCACAGGGTGGCATGTGTATGGAACAAACTGCTACAAGAAGTGGTGGAGGCTGGTACAATTACAACATTTAAAAGGCATCTGGATGGATATATGAATGGGAAGGGTTAAGAGGGATATGGTCCAGTAGCTGGCAAATGAGACTAGATTACTTTAGAATATTTGGTCAGCATGGACGAGTTGGACCAAAGGGTCTGTTTCAGTGCTGTCCATTTCTATAAGTCTATTTCTCTATAAGATGATAAGAAGGCATATTGGCCAAAGTATAGAATATAAAATCAGAAGCCTCATGCTCGAAATACATAGAACACCACACAGAACAGTAATTAAGCCACAGCTGCACACTTCTAGTCATTGCATCGCTGGAAGGATGTGATCACATTAGAGAGGGTACAAGGACAATTTCAGATGAAGTTGCTCAGACTGAAGATGTTTAACTATTTGGAAAGATTTGAGTGTTTTCTTTGAAATAAAGGGGGCTGAAGGTAGACTTAATTGCTGTGGATGAAGTTATGAAGCACTTAGAGTGGATAAGAAGGACATATTTCCTTCAACAGGGAGTCAATAACCTAGCCTGGGTTTAAAGTAATTGATAAAAGAATTAGAGGTAAAATTTGTTTCCAATGGAGAGCGATGAGGGTCTGGAATGTAAGTGTTTAAAAGTCAGAAATGTGTCTAGCATTTAAAATAGCACTTGCACGTGTAATCGGAAACCGTAACCTATATGGCTATGGACCAAGACCTTTTATTGGTTGGAGTAAACATGAAATGTTGAATGGTCTCTTTTATCACATAAATGTTCAATATTTCTAGGCACTACATTTTACCAGAAATCAGCCATGAATGAATTGAGGTGAGTTTCACAGCAGATGTCTCTCCATGTGCCCCAGTTGGATTTCTCATTTCTTATACATTACATCTCTGTGGTGCCCCACTCGTAATATCCTTCCTCTCACCAGAGGTGGATATACTCCGCACTGCTGGAACCTCTTGGCATTCCTGTCTCCATTTTTAACACCACCTGGTTAACACTGCCAGCCAGGTACTGAGCAAAATGGGTGAGTGATCGATGACATTACTGACTGCCTGGACCGTGGTCTCCCAGAATCTGCCGAGAAACTTTCATCCACAATCTTGAAAAGGGTCACAGAATGGTCTTGTGGTTAACAGCTGCATGTACCCCAAGCAGTGTGATCTGGTGATGCGGTATGTTGAAGAATTCATGTGTTGCTTTACATTTTTCAGAACCTGAATGAGTAAAATGCATTAGGCAGGTTTAGCTGAAAGAACAAGATGCCTTTAATCTTTGATTCGGATCCTTGAAGTCATTGCAATGTGGGGACTAACTAGCATTAAAGGTACTTCTGAGCATTGAGCAAGTGTTTTATTATCTGTGCAGTTCTCTAAATATGCAAACTGCACAATTTTAAATAGCCTACATTAAAATAAAACTGCTTTGAAATTCCAATATTAATGCTTTCAGCAAACGCAAAATCTGTTGATGTGAAGAAAAATTACCTTTGTTCCCGTTCCTACAAATAAAGTGACAGATCACCCATCCTCTATAATTGCTGCACTGATGATCATGCCAGGATTCATAATTGCCAATCAAGCTAGAAATTTACTCAGAAGTGCTGCTGTAACAGAAATGAAATTCCTATCCTGTAAAAGTGTGCTGGGGTTCACAGGCTGCTGTGCAAGGTGTTATGCAAAGGATTTTGTTCAGTGTCTAGATTTCTGGCATCTTTAGTAAGTGGTGCTCGCAATCCATGAACAAATTAGAAAATGCACGCATATGTATGACAGACACACACATGCACAAAGATATGTACATTTGCATTACATATAAAACACATGCAGGTAGACACCAGATGGAAGCTTTCTGACAGGCATCCATAGAGTGGGGTCAGGAACACAAACCGGGATATTTTCCCCCTTTGCTTGCTGGAACTACTGTGATCCTCTGACTCTCAAGGAAGTGCTTTGTGGAGATTTTTTTTCCCATTTCTGTTCAGTTCTCATTGGGACTGAGTCCACACTTTGAAAGAAACAACTACAAAAGGTTTGAACTAACTGTGTTATCTCTTTTCCCAATACAGAGATACACTGCCACTGAAAAGTTAACACCTAATTTACTGTCTCATGGACTACAAGCTATGGCTGCACAGTGAAATGAAGATTGTGGTAATCTTGCAACACAACCATTGTGCACACTGGAATTGATCTTTAATGTGAACTGTGTTCTAAAACTGCTTTAGCAACTATAAGAACTTATAACTCACTTCTAGCTCCCTTGAGGACTATACAGTACTCTTAGTTATCTTTAACTCAGCTACAGTCTATGCTTCGGCGAAACATATCAAGGCAGCATCCCACCATATCTCTGACATACCTTAAAAAAAACCTATTCAGGTTCAATAAACTGTTTGGGTGCTTGTGTCTCTTGTTCTACAGTTACATAAAGTCATTATTTTGTTCACTGCCCTAGCCAGATGAAACAGCCAAAGGATTAAATACTTCTTCAGTATTTTAGTTACTTTGGTTGAATTTAGATTGTTGAGAGTGGTAGCTCTCCTCTGACTCAGAATATTGCATATTCAAACCCCACTCGAGAAACATTACCGCAGAGTTTAGGTTTAAGCATCCAATGCTACAGTAAAGGAGAGAGCTCTGCTGTCAAAGGTGCCTCTGTCTGAACGAGATGTTACAGCAAAGTTCCATCTGATCTCTCAGATCGAGGTAAATATCCCATAGTTGTTACTTTAGCGAAAATCAAGGGAATATTCTCTGATCTTGATAACCATCACTAAATCTGAAATAAAACAAAGAACTGCGGACATTGGAAATCTGAAACGCAAACAGAAATTGCTGGAGAAACTCAGTTGGTTTGATAGCACCTGTGGAGAGAAAACAGAGTTAACACTTCAGCTCCAGTGATCCTTCTTCAGAACTTGAAACGTTAACTTTGGTTTGTCTCCACAGATGCTCCCGCACCTGCTGAGTTTCTCCAGCAATTGCTGTTTGGTATCACAAAATCCAGTATTTCAGTGGTAGTTTTGGGTGTCTGTGGAAATTAGTTCTGTGAGCAATATTTTTCTTTCATGAAATGTGTTGCTAGGCCAGCAGTTGTTGTTCATTCCTAATACAACTGTAGTCCTTAAGAAGGTTATGGTGAACCATCTTTTCAGATAGCTGCAGTCTTTTGATTGTAGATACATCTAAAAGGAAGAGAACTGCAGGATTTTGACCCAACAAGAGTGGAGGAACGGCGATATACCTCCATGCCAGGATGGTCCGCCCCCTCGAATGGAAATTGTGCTAAGTTGTGTTCCCATACATCTGTGGCACTTGTCTTTCTAGGTGGTAGACATCGTGGAAGATGCTTTGAAAGGTGATGTGTTGCAGAGCAGCTTGTAGGTGTCACATATTACATTGAAGTCGTGGTGCAGGAAGTGAATGTTGAAGGTGTTCAATGGGGAGCTACTCAAGCAGGCTGCTTTATCAATATTGAGCTTATTGAGGGCTGTTGGAGCTGCACTCATTCAGACAAGCGTTCAATCATACACCATCTCAAACATCAAAAACTGTAAGTGCAACAATCTTTTATCTACCCACCTCCATAATCAGCACTCCTCAAACATTCCAGAAGATTCCCCCAGCCTCTGGAACCTCTCGGACACCATTAGTCATGCTATTGCAGCCACCATCCCCACGGTGGTGGACGATGTCACTTCTGCCCCCATCATGGCTGCTTCCACAGCCACTTCCGCCCCTCACAATTCCTCATGCGCCCCTCACAATTCCACTTCCACCCCTCACATCATCGCTGATGCCATACACTCAGTGACGTCCGCCCCCCCCCCCCACTGCCATGTTTGCCACCACTTCCACTCCCACCAATGCCACACCCTGCATTCTGCTGACACGCCCCCACAGATCCCACTGTCACCATCCCCGCCCCCAAAACCCTGAGGGGAACACCACCCCTGCTCATAACTCCATCCCCATTACCCCTAACATCACACCCACTCCATTTACAGGCTCCGCTCCCAGCTCCACACCGACACCAGATCCTAGCTCCCACCCCTGTCGAGTTTTCACCATTCCCCCTGACCTCCACTTCACTGAGGATGAACAATCAGTCCTCAGCAAAGGCCTTACCTTTATCCCCCTCCAGTCATGCATCAATGAATTTAATACACGCTGTGACGTTGAACACTTCTTCTGCCACCTCCGCCTCTGAGCTTACTTTTACAATCAGGACTCCCGTACACCTTCTGAGGGCCCCTTTGCCCACCTCCAACACACTCCATCCACCTGGACACCCCGCTCTGGCCTGTTACCTGCCCTCGATCTCTTCATTTCCAACTGCCGCCAAGACATTAACCGCCTCAACCTGTCTACCCCCCTCCCCCACTCCAACCTCTCACCCTCACAACGTGTAGCCCTCCACTCCCTCTGCTCCAATCCCAACCTCACCATCAAAACTGCAGATAAAGGGGGGGGGGCAATGGTAGTTTGGCGCACTGACCTCTACACCACTGAAGCCAGACGTCAACTTGAAGACACCTCCTCCTATTGCCCCCTCGACCATGATTCCACCCCCTCCATCACCAAACCGTCATCTCCCCCAGACCATACAGAACCTAATCACCTCAGGAGATCTCCCACCCACAGCTTCCAACCTCATAGTCCGGGAACCCCGCACCGCCCGATTCTACCTCCTTCCCAAGATCCACAAACCTGACCACCCTGGCCAACCCACTAAACTTATCTCTACCTACCTTGACACTGTCCTATCCCTCCTAATCCAGGAACTCCCCACATAGTTTGAGACACCACCCACGCCCTCCACCTCCTCCAAGACTTCTGTTTCCCCATGGATATCCAATCCATCTACACCTCCATCCGCCATGACCAGGGCCTCCAAGCCCTCCATTTATTCCTCTCCCGACGTCCCCAAAGTACCCTTCCACCGAAACTCTCACTCGTTTGGCTGAACTTGTCCTCACGCTTAGCAATTTCTCCTTCAAATCCTCCCACTTCCTCCAGACCAAAGGGGTAGGCATGGGCACCCGTATGGGGCCCAGCTATGCCTATCTCTTTGTCGGCTACGTACAACAGTCCATCTTCCGTAGTTACACAGGCACCACTCCCCCCCTCTTTCTCCACTACATTGATGACTGCATTGGCACCACCTCGTGCTCCCGCGAGGAGGTTGAGCAATTCATCAACTTCGCCAACACATTCCACCCCGATCTTAAATTCACCTGGAACAACTCTGACACCTGCCTCCCCTTCCTGGACCTCTCCATCCCCATTAATGACGACCGACTTGACACTGGCACTTTTTACAAACCCACCAACTCCCACAGCTAACTGGATTATACCTCTTCCCACCCTACCTCCTGCAAAAATGCCATCCCATATTCCCAATTCCTCCGCCTCCACCGTATCTGCTCCCAGGAGGACCAGTTCCACCACAGAATACACCAGATGGTCATCTTCTTTAGAGACCGCAATTTCCCTTCACACGTGGTTAAAGATGCCCTCCAACACATCTCATCCACATCTTGCCCCCCCCCTCAAATCCCACCCCTCCAACCGTAACAAGGATAGAACCCCCACAGTGCCCAACCTTTGCTACCAACCTTTGTATAAACCACATCATCTGATGACATTTCCGCCACCTCCAAACGGACCCCACCACCAGGGATATATTTCCCTCCCCACCCATTTCCACCTTCCATAAAGACCGTTCCCTCCGTGACTACCTGGTCAGGTCCACGTCCCCCAACAACCCACCCTCCCTTCCTGGCACCCTCCCCTGCCTCCGCAGGAATTGCAAAACCTGCGCCCACACCTCCTCCATCATCTCCATCCAAGGCCCCAAAGGAGCCTTCCACATCCATCAAAGTTTTACCTGTACATCCACCAATATAATTTATTGTATCCGTTGCTCCCGATGCGGTCTCCTCTACATTGGGGAGAATGGATGCCTCCTAGCAGAGCGCTTTAGAGAACATCTCCAGGACACCCGTACCAATCAACCCCACCACCCTGTGACCCAACATTTCAACTCCCCCTCCCATTCTGCCGAGGACATACAGGTCCTGGGCCTCCTCCACTGCTGCTCCCTCACCACCCAACGCCTGGAGGAAGAATGCCTCATCTTCCACCTCGGAACACTTCAACCCCATGGCATCAATGTGGATTTCACCAGTTTCCTCATTTCCTCTTTCCCCACTTCACCCCAGCTCCAGCCTTCCAGCTCAGCACTGCCCTCATGACCTGTCCTACTTGCCTATCTTCTTTTCCACCTATCCACTCCACCCTCCTTTCTGACCTATCACCTTCATCCCCACCCCCATTCACTCATTGTACTCTTTTCTATCTTCCTCCACCCTCCTCTCTGACCTATCACCTCCATCCCCAGATAATAAAAGCAAATTACTGCGGATGCTGGAATCTGAAACCAAAAGAGAAAATGTTGGAAAATCTCAGCAGGTCTTGCAGCATCAGTAAGGAGAGAAAAGAGCTGATGTTTCGAGTTGAACTGACCCTTTGTCAAAGCTAAAAGAAAAGGGAGAAATAGGGAGGTATTTATACGAGGCTGAGAGAAGGTGAGTCATGGCTCCAGAAACAAAGGTAGCACTAAAGAGGTGATAATGACAACGCATCGAGAGATTATAGGGAGATTAGGAGCCGTGAATGACCAAAGCTGAAGCCAGTGCTATATGACAAAATATGTGGGGGATGGGAGTGGGAGTGGGGGTGCGGGAT
>NC_057721.1:76328361-76360752 GCF_004010195.1 Chiloscyllium plagiosum
AGACCTGTCAACAACTGTAGGTGGGAAGCCACGGTTGGAGAAGAAGGAGCACATATTAAGAGCACCACTTTGGAAAGTGGTCTCATCGGAACAAATGCGGCGGAGGCGAAGGAGCTGAGAGACAGGGATAGAGTCCTCACAGGACGTAGGGTGAGGACGTAGGCTGTAGTCCAGATAGCTGTGGGAGTCAGTAGGCTTGTAATGGATATTAGTGGATAGACTATTGCTGGAAATGGAGACAGAAAGGTCAAGGAAAGGAAGGTAAGTATTGGAGATGGACCAGGTGAAGGTGATGGAGGGATGGAAACTGGAAGCAAAGTTTATGAATTTTTCCAGGTCAGGGCGAGAGCATGAAGCTGCACCGAAATAGTCATCGATGTACCGATAAAGCAGTTGTGGGAGGGGACCCGGGTAGGCCTGGAACAAGAAATGTTCCACATACCCCATGAAAAGGGGTAGGACCCATGCAGGTACCCATTGCTACATCTTTGATTTGGAGAAAATGGGATGAGTTGAAGGAGAAGTTGTTGAGAGAGAGAACAAGTTCAGCCGGGTGGAGGAGAGTAGTGGTGGATGGAGATGGTTCAGGCCTCTTTTCGAGAAAGAAGCGAAGAGCTTTCCTCTACAAAACGGCGACTGGGTGATCGCTTTGCTGACCACCTTCAGTCTATACGCAATCAGGTCCCGGACCTTCCCGTGGCTTGCCACTTCAACGCCCAATCCTGCTCCCATTCCCACATGTCTGTCCTTGTCCTGCTGCAATGTTCCAGTGAAGCTCAACGCAAACTGGAGGAACAGCATCTCATCTTCCAACTAGGCACGTTACAGCCTTTGCTGAGCACCTTCAGTCTATACGCAATCAGGTCCCGGACCTTCCCGTGGCTTGCCACTTCAACGCCCAATCCTGCTCCCATACCCACATGTCTGTCCTTGTCCTGCTGCAATGTTCCAGTGAAGCTCAACGCAAACTGGAGGAACAGCATCTCATCTTCCAACTAGGCACGTTACAGCCTGCCGGTCTCAACATTGAATTCAACAACTAGATGGTTATCCCATCTCGACACCACTGTTTTCATTCTGCGCCGTAATTTTATTTCATTTATTTTATTTATCATTTTTTAAATATATTTTTTCACTGTTCTGTACCTCTTATTTCTTGATTGTCTCTCTTTCTTTCGCTCCGCACTCTCTCATCACCTTTTTCCTCTCCTCTTCCCCCTTTGCTACCCTTCTCCCCTGTTTTCCATTTTGCCTCTGCTTCACCCATCCCCCACATATTTTGTCATATAGCACTGGCTTCAACCTTGGTCATTCACGGCTCCTAATCTCCCTATAATCTCTCTATGCGTTGTCATTATCACCTCTTTATTGCTACCTTTGTTTCTGGAGCCATGACTCACCTTCTCTCAGCCTAGTATAAATACCTCCCTATTTCTACCTTTTTTTAGCTTTGACAAAGGTTCAGTTCGACTCGAAAGGTCAGCTCTTTACTTCCATGCCCAACCCCATTCACCTGTTGTACTCTATGCTGCTTTCTCCCCACCCCCACCCCCCTCTCATTTATCTCTCCACTCTGCAGGCACCCTGCCTCTATTCCTAATGAAGGGCTTTTGCCTGAAACGTCGATTTTCCTGCTCCTCGGATGCTGCCTGACCTGCTGTGCTTTTCCAGCACTACTCTAATCTAGACTCTGGTTTCCAGCATCTGCAGTCCTTGTTTTTACCTATCATGGAAGATGCTTTGAAAGGTGATTTGTTGCAGAACAGCTTCTAGGTGGCACATATTACATTAAAGTCATGGTGCAGGAAGAGAAGTTGAAGGTGTTCAATGGGGAGCTACTCAAGCAGGCTGCTTTATCAATGTTAGTGTTGAGCTCATTGAGGGCTGTTGGAGCTGCACTCATTCAGACAAGCGTTCAATCATACACTTGACCTGTAACTCGAAGACAGGCTTGGTGAGTCAGAATATTAGTTGCTCATCACTGAATTCCTAGCCTCTGTCCTGCTGTTCTGGCCACAGTTTTAAATGGCTAGAGCAGTTCAATTTCAGCATGGCTATAACTGCTTGATGTTGATACTGGGGAGGTTCAGTGATTGCAACATCATTGAAGGTCAAGGGGCAACAGTGAGATCCTTTTTTGTTGGAGGTACTCAATTGTATGGCACAAATTTAATGATAACAGTGAATAGACTTCATAAGTATCTCAAAAGCTTCAGAGAACTTCTGGAGCATCCTGAGGTTCTAGGCAAATGGAAATCAAGAAATTAAAGAGAAAAGCAATGAAGATACACTGCAATTATGGGTGACTTTAATCTGCATATCGTTGTGCAAATCAAATCAATAACAATACCTTACAAGAGGAATTCCTGGACTGTGCATAAGATGGGCTTCTGGATTAGAACATTGAAGAAGCAACTAGGGAACAGACCACTTTCGATATCCTAACTGCCATCAGTCCTGAGTAAGGGTCACTCAACCTGAAACGATAACTCTGACTTCTCTCTACAGATGCTACCAGAACTGTTGAGCTTTTCCAGCAATTTCTGTTTTTGTTTCATTTTAGACTGGTCAAGGTAAGGTCATTATCATCTTACCAGACCATAAGACTGATCTCTCATAAGGGAGATATGACTGGTGGTGGTTTAACCTGGGAGTCACTATATCTCAGGTGAGGTTGAGAAGGACAGTCTTTGATGGTAAGCTTTGTTGTGGGAATTCCCTCGACTGGATATGAATGAAATAATTGTCAATTTTTCTGTGTGATGCCCCTGAGGGAAGAGTGACCATAATATGATAGAACGCTTCATTAGAATGGAGAGTGACATCATTTATTCTGTGTCTAGGATCCTGAATTTCAAAAGAGAAAACTATGATGGTATGAGGCAAGAGCTCATGATAACAAATTGAAGAATTTGACATAAAGGGAAGGCAATGGGTAAAGAGCACCTGGAGTAAATGCAACAATTTCCATTACAGTACAAAACCTTGCACTCATATTTCTCATCATTTAAATGTTGTACAGTCCCCAAGAATTGTCACAGAAGTACGATCAAAAATGGAACAACACATTGAAATTTTACAATGGTGACAAAATCTTCTTATAAAGCTTTCAAGGGACATTCATGGGCCATAGTAGGAAAGGGACAGTGGCAACAGTGGTACAAAATTGGTTGACTGATAGGAGCAGATGATCAATGGTTATTTTTCAGGCTGAATTATTGCAGATAGAAATGGTGTGCAAGGATCTGGGGAAGCGGCATTAACTTAGAGAAATGATGTAGGCATCAGATGGACCAAATGGCCACCTTTTGTGCTGTAACAATTCTGTGATTCTGTCTTAAAAGAGATGGAGTGGTGTGGGATAGAGTGAAACCTATGCAGTGCAGAACGAAATAGGTGTTTGTTGTTTGTATTGACATTTTTGCTTCTTTGGCCTGATTTGCTGTGTATTTTAGGGGAAGGTGCTGTGCTAAAACACCCATGAAGATGGCTCTGTGAAAATTCTTCAGCTCTGTCTTCTTAAGTGGCACAGAAACCCCCCCAAAAAAACTCCACGAGCACAGAGCACTATAATGAAACAGAATATTTTCTCAATTGTCATATTTTTGGAAAGTGCTGAAATCATATGCAAAATATGTCACCCAGTAGGACAAGAGTGTGAGTCATCTTATTTGTGAAGTTCACCAGCAGAAATGCTGATTCCAATAAACCCGAACAGTTTATCCATACAAAGCAAAACAAGTATCTTAAAGATGGTGATTCAAACCTCCTGAGAACTGAGGCCACCTTTAAATGTAATAACTTCAGGGAAAGACTGATTATGAACTGCCTATTGGATATGAACCAGTCGATCAGAGAGGTCAATAACCTAATTGTAACAAAATAAGCAATAATTATAGATTTAAAAAATCAAGAAGCGATTATTATAAATTAGAATATTGCCCGTGAGAACAGCTATGATCACCGTATCCATTGATGTTTTATTATCTCACATCTCCTTGTTGCTATGGCAGTGGTGTTTGCTGCAAAGAAGCTTCATCAATAAGATATATTTTTGAATTGTATTTCTTGAGCTTCAACATCAGATGGAATAGTGTGTCTATGCAAGGATGTGCGAACACACAACGTAAACGTTTGCGTGTGTGTGCATCTGAATGGTTGCGGCAGGTGGGCAATTTTAATTCCACTAAATAAGGAAAAAGAACTGGCAACATTGGTTAAAGAGGCTATGGAATGTTGTGGGAGACACATTTCACATCCTACCTTGGCAGAATGGAAAAACATGTTTTGCAATGACCAGAGACCCCACTCTGCCAAGCCCTGCTGGCAATCATGCAAAATGTTACGGATTTCACACAAGCGTCATGCTGTGCCCCTTCTGATTAAAGATTAACAATTGGCATTCGGTTGCAGGCTAGTGGTTGTGGGCACGTAGCTAAACAGATCAGAAACTGGTCAAACCCATTGTATTCACAACCCTCTCAGCAGCGAGACTTATCACTGGTAATGCTGCTAAGACTAGTAATCCAGAAATTCAGGCTAATGTTTTGGGGACATGGGTTTGAATCCAACCACAGTAGATGATGAAATTTGTATTCAATAAAAATCTGGAATGAAAGGCTAGCCTAATTGTGACCATGTGACCATTGCCAACTGCCATAAAGCACATTGTTTTCCTTTGATGGCACAGTGGCTCAGTGGTTAGCACTGCTGCCTCATATCACGAGGAACCTGGGTTCGATTCCACCCTCGGGTAATTTTCTGTGTGGAATTTGCACATTCTCCCCGTGTCTGCATGGATTTGCTCCAGGTGCTCCGGTTTCCTCCCACAGTCCAAAGATGTGCGGGTTAGGTGGATTATGGATTAGTGGTGCTGGAAAAGCACAGTAGTTGAGGCAGTATCCAAGGAGCAGTAAAATCGAATTTTCGGGCAAAAGCCCTTCATCAGGAATTCCAGATGAAGGGCTTTTGCCCGAAACGTCGATTTTACTGCTCCTCGGATGCTGCTTGAACTGCTGTGCTTTTCCAGCACCACTAATCCAGAATCTGGTTTCCAGCATCTGCAGTCATTGTTTTTACCGAGGTTAGGTGGATTAGCCATGGGAAATGCAGAGTTACGAGGATAGGGTTGGGGAGTGGGATGTTCTCTAGAGAGTTGGTGTGGTCTTGATGGGCCAAATGGCCTACTTCCACACTGTAAGAATTTTATGATTTGTTTATGGAAGGAAATCTGCTGTCTTTACTTGGCCTGGCTTTCCAGCACCACCATCTATCTCTCACGATTGAGCCAATTTTGGATCCAACTTGCCAAGTTACCCTGGATCCCACCTGCTTTAATAATCTCCCATGTGGGACCTTGTCAAAGGCTTTGCTGAATTCCAGATGAAATGCGGTGATTATTTGCCACTGAAAGTAGTTGAGGGCAAAACATTGAATGTTTTCAAGTAAGCGTTTGATGTAATTCTTCAGGTCAAAGAGATTAAAGGATACAGAGGAAAAGCAGGGACAAAATACGGGGTTGGGCAATCAGCCATGATCATATCAAATGATGCAGTTGAATGGCCTACTTTTGTTCCTATGTTTAATGTTTCCATGTGCCTAACAGGATAAGCATTTAACAAGAACAAGCTAGACTCCACATGATGGACTTCTTGTGAGCTGGTCAACAAGGAATGGCTTCACCCCAGCACTATCAGTGTTTGTGCAAAGAAACTAGTTAGTTATGAGGGAGCCAGGTTTCTCAAGTAGTTTCTATTCTGTGGAATATGGAGGAAGAAATCTACTCCACCAGGCTCATGCCTCATATCACATGGTGTTTGTGAACCCACATGTTTCCTGTTTCTTGCCAAACAAGCTTGTGCCTGTGAATTTAATTACAGCAGAGTGAGGTGTTAATTGGTATTCATGGTATGACAATGAATACAAAATAAGTTCCAGTTGGGAATGCCAACATGCTGGAAAGGTTCTGAGAATCTCATAGTCGATGTTTAACCCTAGCTGACCTGCTGAGTATTTCTGGTATTGGCTGTTTCAGATTTCCAGCTACCGTCGTATTTTTTCCACTGAAACTGTTCCAGATTTTATTGTTTAAAGAAGATGCCACCGGGTCTTCTGCTTAAAACCAGGACTCATTGAGACTCCAGTAACTCATTAAAAGTAATCAGAATAAGACTGTATGTGGCATCTCCTCCTGCATCTGATCTGAAGGAAAGGAGGGTCCGAGACAGAAGGTTATTTTGAAAGGAATGTGGTGTGAAGTGGCTAATATGCAGGAACATGAGATTTACATTTTCAGGAGGGTCAGCAGCAGGCTTGAATGAACATGACTATTTACAGAGGATGGTGGGAGAGGACATCTTACCTGCAGCTGAGAACATTGGCTGCATTTCCTTGTGGACTTCCATGTCTTTAACATAACTCCTTTCATATACTCAGTCACGATACCTAGAGTAACAGTACTTCATCTGGGAGTTCTACTCACCTCTTGTCACTATTGAATTGGAATGCTGATAAAAGTTTGCCCGAGAGATGTAATAGCATGAGGGAGCTACATTAAAGATACAGAGGACTGCAGATGCTGGAGAGTCAGTCGAAAAGTGTGGTGCTGGAAAAGCACAGCAGGTCAGACAGCATCCGAAGAGCAGGAGAGTCGATATTTAAGGCATAAACCCTTCATCAGGAATGCCTGGTCTGCTGTGCTTTTCCAGCACCCCCCACACATTTTGACTCTGCACTAAAGGTACAGTAAGACAGAGAACTCGGCTGCAGGAGAGAGGAGTTACTGAGTGAGAGTGTGAATGAGTTACTGAACATCAGAGTGAGGGAGCGAGATTGCAGTCAGTAGAAATACAGTTTCCCACCTCCTGGCTGGGAGAGGAACTACTGAGTAAAGTTGTTAAATTAAAGAGTCAGGAAGAGTAATCTTTGGGAGAAGAGGGATTACCGAGTGGCAGTGAGGGAGCTGCATTAACGTCAGTTGAAACACAATTAGTAATTGTTGCCTGCGTGGTTATAGCAGAGAAACTACTGAATGTCAGTGTGAGAGAGATGGATTAACATCAGTGGAGATACCGTTAATAACACAGGGTGGTAGGGGTTTGGGAGCTTGCTGTTGGAATGGCAAAAAGTCGCAGTTTGAAAGAGGTGCATTAACATAAATAGAGCCGCAGTCTGTAACAGAGGATACTTGGGAGGAAGAGATATAGAGGCTGACAATGTGAAGAAGCTGGATTATTATTAGTAACGATATCACCAGTAACAGAGGATGCTGACCAGAAGGATTTATTGAACCTGACAGTGAGCGAGCTGGATTAATATCATTCGAGATAGAGTCAGTAATAGAGTGCTGGCTGGGAAGAGTTAATGAGTTTGACAGTGTGAGGGAGCTGGATTAATATCAACGCAGATACAGTCAGGATCACAGGGCAGGGTTCAGAGACTGTGACATTTTAGCTGCGAACATATTAATTCAGCTCTCTCTCACAGCTAAAATACTAATGCAACTTGTTCTTGATATGATGCACGAAGACTGTCGCACATTTTTAATGCCAAGACAAAAATACCAACTGAAAGAGATACAAAATAAATAATTGCTGAATCAAGCCCTTATGGAGTATAAGCAAGAAAAGGGCTATTTGAGCTCTCACATTTGTTCCTCCATTCTGCCTTCTTGGTCTGTAGCAAATAAATTGCCCTTTCTGAACAAAGATCTATTGATCTCAGTTCCAAATTTACAATAAAAAATTGGTAAGACTCGTTTTGGGAATTCCAGTCATGAGTTACTGTATCAAAGGAGCCTCTTGCGAAGATTGCTTTTTTAAGCTGTGGTCTTTTTACTTAAATTCTAGAGAGAGTACCATCACTTTGTCACTTGCAGTGAGCTAGCCACTGGTGTTCCACAAGGGTCAGTGCTGGGGCCTCTGTTGTTTGTAATATACATAAATGCTTTGGATGAAAATGTAAGTGGTCTGATTATTTCTTTTATATGCAGATGGTGGAATTATGGATAGTGAGGAAGGTTGTCAAAGAATATAGCAGAATATAGATAAGCTGAAAAGATGGGCAGAGAAATGGCTACTCGCAGAGAACATCTCCGGGACACCCGCCCCAACCAACCCCACCACCCTGTGGTCAAACACTTCAACTCCCCCTCCCCCTCTGCCAAGGACATGCAGGTTCTGGGCCTTCTCCATTGCCACACCCTAACCACCCAATGCCTGGAGGAAGAACGCCTCATCTTCCACCTTTGGATACTCCAACCCCATGGCATCAATGTGGATTTCACCAGTTTCTTCATTCCTCTCCCCCCACCTTATCCCAGATCCAATCTTCCAAATGGGCACTGCCCTCATGACCTGTCTTACCTGTCAATTTTCCTTCCCATCTATCCGCTCCATCCTCCTTTCTGACATATCACCATTACCCCCACCTCCATCCATCTATTGCACTCTCAGCTACCTTCCCCAAAGCTCCGCCGCCACCTCCCCCCCAAACCCCCCCCCCCTCCACCCCTCCTGTTTATCTCTCCATCCCCGAGGCTCCCAGCCTATTTTCTGATGAAGGGCTTTTGCTCGAAATGTAAATTCTCCTGCTCGTCAGATGCTGTGCTTTTCCAACACCACACTCTGTACTCTAATCTCCAGTATCTACAGTCCTCACTTTCACCTAATTGGCAGATGGAGTTTAATCCGGGTAATTGTGAGATGATGCATTTTGGGAGTTTAAGTACAAGAGGAAAATATACAGTAACTGTAGGATCCTTAGGAGTACAGATATACAGAGTCAAAGTCTATAGCTCCCAGTAAGTATCAACTCAGCTGGATAAGTTGGTAAAGAAGGCATATGGCATGCTTGTCTTCATCGTCCTGGCATTGAGTATAAAAATTGCCACATTGTGTAACAGCTGCATCAAACTTCAGTTAGATCACGATTAGAGTATTGTGTGCAGTTCTGGTTGCTACACTATGGGATTTTGGAGAGGGTACGAATGCAGTTTACCAGGAGATTGCCTGGATTGGAGTGCATTAGCTTTATGGAGAGGATGGACAAACTTGGATTGTTTCCACTAGAGTCTCAGGAGCTGAGGGAAAACCTGATAGAAGTATATAAAATTGCGAGAGGCCTGTGTAGGGTGGATAGTGGTAGTCTGTTTCCCAGAGTGGAAATGTCAAATACCAGGGAGCATAGATTTAAGGTGAGGGGAATGACAGTTTAATAGAGATGTGTAAGGCATGATTTTTTACACAGAGGGTGGTAGGTGGCTGGATTGCACTGCCAGACAGTAGAAGTAGATACAAAAGCAATGTTTAAGAGGCATTTAGACACACACATGAACAGACAAGGAATAGAGGGATATAGACCATATGCAGGCAGATGGGATTACGTTAGAATGGCATCATGGTCAGCACAGACACGGTGGGCCAAAGGGCCTGTTCCTGTGGTGTATTCTTCCATATTCTAAGGTTAACCACTCATCCATTCACAAGAGGGCCTGATGGTTCCAATGGGTATGAGAATTGATCAGCTCTGTGGGCAGCAGCTGATGAGACGTCTATCAATTTTCAAAATGGCGAGTGATGGACATCTCATCAGCTGCTGCCCACAGAGTGAAGGGGAAGGTAACACAACAGAGACCTTCAAAACATTTATATGAGAATGTTTCCTCTCATAGGTGAATCCAAAACTATGGAAAAAATAATGATTAATCAATCCAGGAGAGAAATAAAGGAGGTTAGAATTTAACACCCACTATCTCCCCCACACCCCCGCTCACTTCATCCTCAGGATTGCACTGTGTGTATTGGATTATACAATCAGGTATTGACGAGCACCCTTTCCATTTCAAACCCACCACAGTAATAATTTTATCAGTGAGAGAGAAAGCAGAGTGTAGCCTGATCACCTTGGGCTGATTTATCATAAGGGGAATTGGCCATGCTAAATTGCCCATAGTGTTAGGTGAAGGGGTAAATGTAGGGGAATGGGTCTGGGTGGGTTACTCTTCGACGGGTCGGTGTGGACTTGTTGGGCCGAAGGGCTTGATTCCACACTGTAAGTAATCTACATGTAAGTAATCTACATAACCTGCGAGGCAATAGTGGGGGTTTAGATTAGAGTGGTGCTGGAAAAGCGCAGCAGGTCAGGCAGCATCCGAGGAGCAGGAAAATCGACGTTTCAGGCAAAAGCCCTTCATCAGGAATTCCTTGATTTTCCTGCTCCTTGGATGCTGCTTGACCTGCTGCACTTTTCCAGCACCACTCTAACCTAGACTCTGATCTCCATCATCTGCAATCCTCATTTTTGCCTAATAGCCTAGCGATACTGTCCCAAGATTATTAATTAGATTAGATTAGATTAGATTTAATTACTTACAGTGTGGAAACAGGCCCTTTGGCCCAACAAGTCCACACCGCCCCGTCGAAGCGCAACCCACCCATGCCCCTACATTTACCCCTTACCTAACACTACGGGCAATTTAGCATGGCCAATTCACCTGACCCACACATCTTTGGACTGTGGGAGGAAACCGGAGCACCCGGAGGAAACCCACGCAGACACGGGGAGAACGTGCAAACTCACGTTCTACTGACTCAGGCAATGGACCAGGGACCCCAGCTCAAATCCTTCAGAGACTGGAATAAAAATTGAGAATTAAGAGTTTATTGACAACTTCTCAGAGGAAGAACCGATCTTGTTCAATAATGTCCTTGAGTACATGTGTTGATGACTTCAGACCCACAGGGTTGTACCTGACTCTGAACAGCCCTCTGGGCAACTAGGGATGGCCAGTTGTACCTCCCATATCCTGGGAGCAAGTTTTGAAAAGTCCAGCTCAGTGTTTCCTGGGCACACAGAGGTGGGCCTATTTTTTAAGAAAGGGGTGGATCTGCTCGATGTAAATTTTCATCCACAAATTGGTGCAATACGGAAATTGTTGCCACAGGAAGTAATTGAAGCAAATGAAAATAAAGCAACTATGTGTAGTGATTGGAACGATGTCAGCCAGGTGGATCTCAGCTCCAATCAGGGAGCCTTGGCTGACAGATGTAAACAGGAGTATCAGGGGTTCTGCTCACTGTAGGAGTGGACTCTATGCTAACTGGGCCAATGTCATGTACCACGCACATGTAAGTAAAGGGTGACTTGGTGACGGGATAGCAGCCTTCGTGGAGTTATTCTAGAATGCAAGGAACGAAAAAGAGATACTGAGATAGTGAAAGGCTGGGGTATGATAAATGGCATGAATGGATGATTTAGGATGAGGACAAACACCATTATTGATCAGATGACTTAGTTCTGTGCTATATGCCCTATATACTTCACTGGTGTCCCTTCCATTTTCAAAGGTTTCTTTATGGCTGAACTCCATCCATGTAAAGAGTTACAGAGAGACCCTTAAAAAGGCATCTGATTTTGAGGTTCACTCTTTGAAAGGGGTCATAATACAAAAAAATTCACTTTTTAAAAATCGTGTCCAGTGGCAAGACAATACTTTTTAACAAGCGTTCACAAAGATGAGAATTCTTTCTCACTAACAAGACTTCCTTTTAAAAAAGGGTACTGTTGACATGACACCACTCTCCCAATCCTTGTTTTAAAAGAGGTCTTGATGGTAGCAGCTAAAGCATTTTTAAAGTGAGGTTGATATAAAAAAACCTAAATATTCCTGTCAAGAAAGGATGTGCAACAAAGGAAAGAATTTCAAGGATAAAGAGAAAATACAAATAAGAAAGGAAGTCCATAATAGCACCAGATTAATGTTCGTGTGAGTGACCGTGAATGATAAAATGAGTGTGATACTGAGATGAGGAGGCAGGTGAGAAGAGATGCAAGTAGATTATGAGGCATAGAATGATGAAAGGATGATAAAAGGAAAGCAGAGGTGAGACAGAGAGGAATTGTTTTACATGAAATGTTATGATGTGGAATACATTGCCTGTAAGGATACTGAAAGCAGATTTAACAGTGACTTTCAACAAAAAAATTAGATAGTTGAACGGACAAATATTTTGCAGACAAAAGCAAAAAGCTGTGGGTACAGAAAATCTGAAAGAAAATGGGAGACAAATGCAGCACATCCAGCTAAACTGGCAAGAGTTCATGCTTAAGGTCAATATCTTCACATTAGAACTTTGTCAGTATCATGGGGAGAGAATGGAGGATTTGGAATAATCAGCATGATTCATTCCAAGAGCCATCACAGGCACAATGGGCCAAATGGCCTCCACCCACATTGCATGTTTCCATAAAAGTTGGACCAGATGGGTTTACGGCAGACAATAAGATGCCTTTTGCTAAGTAGAGAATGAAAGGTGAGTTGGGTGAATAAATGATATCAGATACCATGATGTTAGGTTTGGACAAATTCCAAAGGTATCATAATTTGAGATCAAATTTAGTGAGTACGTAGAGATGCAGGAATATTTTAAACACAGCCAACATGTTTAAGACAAATTTTGTTCAATATTCACAGTGGGTTTTTTGAAGAGATAATTGACGATATCAGTTACAGTGATGCAGTAGACTTACACGTTGAGTTTCAAAAGGAGGCAGATAAAGCAAGTCACAATCGGACTTGGTACAAAACTCCACTCATTTCCCATCTGAGTAAGTTGAGCAACTTGGTTCAGACACTGGGTGTTACTCTTCAAGGAAAGTGCAGAAGATCACCGCCACTTTCTCAAGGGCATCAAGGTCAATTTAAAAAAAAAGATGTATCCTAAAGGTGAATCCAGGACCCAATCTTAATATAGATGTTTGAAGTTGTGCTTCAAGTTGTGCAAGGCCTGACATAGCCATTGGAACTCTAGAATACACAGGCAGGACGTAGATATGGATGTCTGACAGTTTAATGTGAAATTGTAGTGCAGAGATACAGAAAATAGGAACAAGAATAGGCCATTCAGTTCCTTCAAGCTTGTTTACCAGACTGATCCCAGGGATGGTGTATGAGCAGAGATTGACTTGGTTATGATTGTTTTTGCCTGAGTTCAGATGAGTGAGGGGGATCTCGCAGAGACTTATAAAACTGTAACAGGACTTGACAGAGTGTGTGCAGAGAGGATGTTCTCGATGGTGGGTGCATCCACGGGTCACAGTCTGAGGATTCGAGGTGGACCATTTACGATGGAGATGAGGAGACATTTCTCCACCCAGAGAGTGGGGAGCTTGGAGAATTCATTACCACCAGAAGTAGTTGATGCTAAGACATTGAATGTATTCAAGGGATGGCTAAATATAGCTCTTGAGGTGAATGGGATCAAAGGTTAGGGGGAGAAACAGGATTAGCCTATTGAGTTGGATGACCAGCCATGATCATGATGAATTGTAGAGCAGGCTTGAAGGGCTGAATGGCCACTTCCTCCTCCTATCCTCCATGTTTCTATGTTTTACCATTTACTGTGATCATGGTTGATCATCAGCTCATTACTCTGGGTTCTCCTTTCTTCTTGAATGTGTTAGCATGTTGAGCATGTGGACTGAATGGAAAAATGCTGAAGAACATGGTGGAAAAGGGTCATCAAAGGGTTTCAAACAAACACATTGTATCTTGAAGTTAAATAGATGAAGTCAAAGAGGGTGGTACTGGAAAAGCACAGTTGGTCAGGCAGCATCCAAGGAGCAGGAGAGTCGGTGTTTCAAGCATAAGCTCTTCATCAGGAAGAGCTTCGGCTCAAAACTTCGATTCCCCTGCTCCTTAGATGCTGCCTGACCAGCTGTGCTTTTCCAGCAACACCTTCTTCATCTCTGATGTTGAGCATCTGCAGTCCTCACTTTCTCCTAGTTAAATAGATGAAGCCCAAAATAACCAATTTTATAAATAGGAGGACAACATACAAGGACAAGTGATAATGATAAAGTCATACAGGTATAAAATGATGGGGCCACAATTAGATTCCTCAATTACATGAAGAGATGGTGGCAAAACACCCAGATTAAAGTGATTGTGGAGTCATAGGCTGGGATTATTGAATTCTGGGTCTGAAATCCTGTGCCCAATTTGTTTCTGTGTCCTGACCCCATACAATGCACAGCAAGCACATCCACTGGGAGTATTAAAGAACTATGCCACTTCATGGTGGGGAACTGGTTCACTGTCCAATCAGTGATCGTGAGTGGACTTCCCAAGCTGGAGAGTCAATGGGAGGCCTTGTGTCTATCAGTGGTTGACAGCTCCAAAACCCAACAAACAATCTGAAGATGAAAGCGAGAGAGGGAAGACTAGGCGTGCTGATTGTATTTTTCTTTAATCCACAGAAGCCTGGCCATGGTGTTCGGGTGATGACCTCTTCAGGGAATGCCCAGTAGCCAACACCTGTGAGCCTTACATTGATCTTAACGATTTGTCTCGCCAACACTGTGGACTAGAAATCCCAGTTGGGCAGACCCATTCGGATAAATCTCCTCTGCACCCTTTCAAAGACTCTACATTCTTTTGAAGTGTGGTGACCGAAGCTGAAAGCAATACCTCAATTACGGCTTAACCAGAGCTTTATCAAAGGTCAGCATAACTTGCCTGTCATTGTACCCTTATTTATGAAGTCCAAGGCCCCATCCACTCTGCTACTCTCTTAATAGCTCCTGTCATCTTCAATGATTAATGCAAACAAACCCTCAGAGCCTATGCACTCTTCTGAGTGGGGTTTGACAAATGCAGATCAGAGGCTAGGATTTCTGTAGTGAGATAGTCACCTCTTCATTTCCCCAATTCTTATCCACACGGTCCTAATCAGGAGTGTGATGGAATGTCTGGATGAGTGCAGCTCCAACAACACTGAAGAATCTTGGCACCATCCAGGATATAGCCACCTCCCATCACCCTCCCCGCCCCTCACTCCCATTTGACAGCACATCCCCCACATTGAACATTGACTCCCATCATCACCTACACATGGTGTCAGCAGTATATGCCAACTACGAGAAGCTCAGCTCCATCAGTACTCTCCAAATTCATAACCTCTGCACATTGTAGCACCACCAATTACAAGCTCCCATTCACACTACATAGCATTCTGACTTTTTAAGGTTAGATTTCCTACAGTATGGAAGCAGGCCCTTCAGCCCAACAAGTCCACACCGACTCTCTGAAGACTAACCCATCCAGACCCATTGCACTACTCTATATTTACCCCTGGCTAATGCACCTAGCACTACAGGTAATTTAGCATGGCCAATTCACCTGATCTGAACATCTTTGGATTGTGGGAGGAAACTCACACAGTCGCCCGAGGCTGGGATCGAACCCGGGTTGCTGGCGCTGTGAGGCAGCGATGCTAGCCACTGAGTTACTGTGCTGCATTTCTAGATTACTGTTCCAGAAGCCTGGATCTCTGTTCTTGACAGCACAGTGGGTGTTCCTACACCACAAAGCTTGCAGCAGTTGGTGAAGATAGCTCATCACTATCTTCTAAAGGGCAAGCCAGTATTAGCAATAAATGTCGTTTGAGCCAAGAATACCCACATCCCATAAACAAATGAAAACAAACTGTCATTAAATTGCTTCTCCCTACCCCTCTGCCAACATTCATACATCTCTGTATTAAACTCATCTGCTCACTCTGGAGGTCAATCTATGTGATTTGCCACAGTCAATTAGTATTATCTATTTACAATGCCTTTATGTAATGGAAAACACAGCAGGTCTGCTGAAGAAGGAGTATGTTAAACCACAACAACAACAGCCTGAGCTTATGTATCACCTTTGAAGCGCTCATAATTTCCAAAAGCACTTTCAAATTAAATGCACCTCAGGAGAATGGACAGAATCTTAGTCCAAGGGATTGGATTTAAAATGCAACTTGAAGGAATGAGAGATTTAGAATCATAGAATCCTTACAGTGTGGAAGCAGGCCCCTCAGCCCATCAAGTCTACACTGACCCTCCAAAGAATAACTCACATGGACCCATTTGCCCTACCCTACATTTACCGCTGACTAATGTGCCTAACCTGTACACTAGGGGCAATTTAGCTTGGCCAATTCATCTAACCTGCACATCCTTGAACTGTGGGGAGCAAACTGGAGCACCCGGGGGCAACCCGTACAGACAGGGGGAGAACGTGCAAACTCCACACAGACAGTCAGCCAAGGCTGGAATCAAACCCGGGTCCCTTGTGCTGGGAGGTAGCAGTGCTAGCCATTGGGCCACTGTGCCTTTTGGAACATTAGTGCCCAGAGGCTGCTAGTGGTGATGTAATTAATATTGGATGAGTGCATCAGGACAAAGTTGGGAATGTATAAATATCCTGGAGGGTGGTGGGCTAGAGGAGGTGATGCAGTAGGCAGGATGCGGCCACGGAGGGATCTCAAAACAGGGATAAGAATGTTAACATTGAGATACAGATTAACTAGGAGCTCATATCTGTCAGTGAGCACAGTGGTGAAATGTAAGCAGGACTGGGCATGAGTTAGGACACAAACAGAGCTTAAGCCTATGGAGAGTGGAAGATAGGAGGCAGACCAGCAGTGTATAGTCAAGCCTGGATATAACAAAGATGTAGAAGAAGATTTCAGCAGTAGAGCAGTTGAGACATAAGGCAGAGTCAAAGTAGACATAAGTAATATTAGTGATAAGGACATAGGAACAAGGAACAGGAGTAGGCCATCTGGCCTGTCGAGCCTGTTCCACCATTCAATAAGATCATGGCTGATCTTTTCATGGCCTCAGCTCCATTTACCCACCCGCTCCTCATAACCCTTAATTCCTTTACTGTTCAAAAATCTATCTTTGCTTTAAAAACATTCAACGAGGTAACTTCACCTGCTTCACCGGGCAGGGAATTCCACAGATTCACAACTCTTTGGGTGAAGAAGTTCCTTCTTAACTCAGTCTTAAGTCTGCTCCCCCTTATATTGACCATTTTGCCTCCTAGTTCTAGTTCCACCCATCAGTGGAACCATCCTCCCTGCCTCTATTTGAACTATTCCCTTCATGATTTTTTTATCTATGCACTTGGAAATTCATCAAATGATATACGAAGGTAGAAAACAACATGGCTCAGCCCCAGACAGTTCCCGATAACTCCTTTTTTGCAATATTTAATTTGCATTAAATCGATTTTAAAACCTGACATGTAGTAGTTATTAAATGTACAACTGCTGGTGCAGAGAGTGGCATGTTTATCATTAACATAAAACCATCATCAGCTTCAAATCAGGGAAAAAAAATGTTTGCGCACTATTAATTCAGAAGCAGCTGCTTCTCACTGGCAATACCTGAAAGGTATATTCAGAAATGAGTTTAACAGCTCTATTCTCCCTCAGGTCGTCTGTAAATGCAATCAGATCCACCTGCACCTCATCAACCAGTGTGACAGAACATTCTCTCCTGCCAATTATAACAATTGATGGTCCAGTTGTAAGTCAGAAGGAAAAAAATGTAACTACTTTGCTCTTGCAGACTTTGTTATCAGTTCATGTCAAGGTGAGTTGATTCTAGTGCTCTGTGCCTTGAACGAGTGTAAAGACCTCAGAGCTCATGAAAGACATAATCTGGTACAGCAGAGAATACCCTTGACTTTCCACCTTCAAACACAACTGTATAGGAGGGATATTGTGAAACTTGAAAGGATTCGGAAAAGATTTACAAGGATTTTGTCAGGGTTGGAGGGTTTGAACTGTCAGGAGAGGCTGAATAGGCTGGGACTGTTTTCTCTGAGTGTCAGAGGCTGAGGGGTGACCCTATAGAAGTTTATAAAATCATGAGGGATATGGATAGGGTAAATATTCAGTCTTTTCCCCAGGATAGGGAAGTCCAAAACTAGAGGGCATGGGTTTAAGATGAGAGGGGAAATATTTAAAAGGGACAACTTTTCATGCAGAAGGGGGTGCATGTATGGAATGAGCTGCCAGAGAAAGTGATGGAGACTGGTATAATTATAAAATTTAATAGGTATCTGGATGTGTATATGAATAAGAAAGGGATGTGGACCAAATGCTGGTAAATGGGACTAGACTAATTTAGGATATCTGGTTGACATTGATGAGTTGGACGGAAGGGTCTGTTTTTGTGCTGTACATCTCTATGACTCTCTGATTCTGTAACTGAACAGAAGCACCGTCTCTTGCACTGGCATATAATCGTTCCTGTTTCCATGTTGAACTGTTGTGGTTAACTATCCCGCTCAGATGTGTTGAATTGAGAAGTTTTAGTGCCTGCAGAGTTAGGAGGTGTGCTATACCCAAACCCGTACCTCCCATCTACAGCCTTTGAGTCGAAAAGTGTGGCACTGGAAAAGCACAGCTGGTCGGGCAGCATCCGAGGAGCAGGAGAGCCCTTCATCAGGAATGACATGAAGCTTATGCCTGAAACATCGACTCTCCTGCTCCTCGGATGCTGCCTGACTTGCTGTGCTTTTCCAGCAACACACTTTATGACTCTGATCTCCAGCATCTGCAGCCCTTACTTTCTCCCATCTACAGTCTTGTCCGTTTATTTTTTTCATGTGAATGTCAGAAGTGTGACTTCAGGACCTCAATCACTACCTCTTGTCTGATACTTCAGAGTGGAGAGTGCTGCACAGTTGTGGATGCCAGGATTTTGGACTGAGGCATTTAGACCCATTTATACTTTGAAGTGAATTTGAAACATCCCTCATTTGAAAAACTGAAACTTCTCTCCAGTGTCCTGGCTAATATTCATCTCTTAACAGCCTCTCTGTTCCTTTCTCTCTCTGTTGACTTTTTGTTGAGGACTTGATTAGATCTGTACTCATTGGTGCGATGAGTTACAAAGTACTCAGAAGAGGTCCCTTAATAACTCATTTGATAAGTACATAGCACTTTGCTTTGCTGAGCCATTCCATTACTAATGATTGGATTTTCTGTTCTGAGTTGAATTAACTGCTCAGGATTGGAGATGCAATCTGTGACTTGAGCGAAATGGAGCAGTAGAGCAAATGACTGATGCAATCAACACAAAATGATCAAGTAATACCGTCACTGCATTTGTTAATAGAGGAAGAATGCCATTAGTTGCAAAATTAGTTCCAAAGTGATCACATCAACCAACATCTAACTTCTTGTAGAATCAGGGAACACTAAAGGACAGGTGAAAACCATTTGGCCCATCAAATTTTTCTAACTCTTTCACAGAGTAATTGGTTCATCTTACTGTCTTACTCTTTCCCCGTATCTCTGCCATTTTTGTCTCCATCAGTTTTTGTCCTTCTCCCAATTGAAGGTGACTCTTAAACGTCATCAGGCAATGCATTCCAAATCCTTTGATTCATTAGTTCACTTTATGCCACCCCTACTTTTATAATCCACCCTTTCCCAACAGGGAGACGGTTAGCTCAGTTGGCTGGATGGCTGCTTTGCAATGTAGGGTAGTGTCAGCCATGTGAATTTAATTTCCTGCACTAGCTGAGGTGATCATGAAGGATTGTCCTTCTCAACATTTTCTCTTGCTTGAAGGCTGGTGACCCTCAGATTGAACCGCCATCAGTTGTCGCCTTCTCTCTGTAATGAGAGAGAAGCCTGTGGTCAAGTAGGACAATAGTGACTTTATCTCCAAACTGGAAGTTTAGCCATTCTCCATTGCTGAAAGAAAGTATGGGGGCTGAAATGACATTTCACAACTTCTTTAAAGCTATTGACTGATTGTTAACCTCTTTGGAGACTTGTTTCCTGGACTCAGTCTGCATCATATTGTAGGAAAGCTGCGAATGAATAGCTGAGAATGTAGCAGCAATTTATATGGAATGGTTTCACATGAAATGAGAAATTTCAGTCATGAAGATGAAACATATTCTCCTTAGAGAGAAACTGAGGGAAGATTTAATCAAGGTTTTGAAAATCATGAGCGGGCTGGACACACCAAAACGGAAGAAGCTGTTCTTACTCATAAAAGTTAAAAAAATAATGTGGTGGGGCATGGAGAAAAGTCTGGTAGTTGAGGTTAGGCAATATATTAATTAAGTAATGATACAGGCATGATGGGACAAATAGCCAACTTGTATCCTGTAACAATTCTGTGATTTTGAAACTCTAAATCTTGTCAGAGTTTTATAAGCTGCTGGAAATGAAACTGATGGGGTGAAACATGTGTGTGATGGGATTCGTGTTTTCACAGCTGTATATTAGGGTGGCACTGTGGTCAGTGGTTAACAGTGCTGCCTCACAGCGGCAGGGACCTGGGTTTGGTTCCAGCCTCGGGCTACTGTCTGTGTGGCGCTTATACATTCTCCCTGTGTCTGTGTGGGTTTCCTCTGGGTACTCAGGTTTCCTCCCACAGTCCAAAGATGTGCAGGTTAGGTGAATTGGCCATGCTAAATTGTCCATGGTGTTCAGGGATGTGTAGGTTAGGTACATTAGTCAGGGGTAAAAAGAGGTTGGGGAATGGGTTACTTTCCGGAGGGGACTTGTTAGGTCAAAGGGCCTGTTTCCACACTGTAGGGATTTTAATTCTAATATTGTTGGGTAAAGTCCTAATGAAACTAAATCCAAAAGGAAAATAATGCTTGAATTTTGCAGCCAGAAAATGGGCATGTCTCCTGCTCCTCAGATGCTGCCTGACCTGCTGTGTTTTTCCAGCACCACACTCTCGACTCTGATCTCCAGCATCTGCAGTCCTCACTTCCATCAGCGGAAAGAAGTTTTCAGTGCAGATGAGCACGCAGAAAAACGGAAATAAAGAAGTAAAACACTTCAAGCTGGGGAAAAGCAAGATAGAGTGGATAGAAGTGGGAGCATATGGCATGAAGAACAAAAGAGGAGGTTTGGTATAGAGTGGAAGGCAAGAGAGATTAAAGAATTAAGTATTTCATGATGCAATAGTCAAAGAGAGTGGGAATGGATTGAAATGAATTGATAAAGAGATTCCTTTATTGATCATTGGTTTATTTACAGAGGGCAACGTTCCCTAAAACTGCTATCTTCCTCCCAAACCTGTGATCCAGAAGTCTTTTTGGAGATATTTTCTAACCTGCTCAGAATTATTATTACAGACATCTGGAGTAGGTAAGACTTGAACACAGGTGGAATCATAGAATCCCTATACTGTGAAAGCAGATCTTTCAGCCCATCAACCTCTAAACAGCTTCCCATCCAGACCCATCCCTCTACCCTATCCCTATCATCCTGCATTTCCCATGGCTTACCCACTAAACCTACACATCCCTGGACACTATGGAAAGTTTAGCACAGCCAATCCACCTCACTGGCACATCTTTGAAAATGAGAAGAAAGCAGAGCACCCAGAGGAAACCCACACAAACATATGGAGAATGCACAAACTCCACACAGAGAGTCACCCAAGCCCAGAATCGAGCCCAGTTTCCTGGCACTGTGAGGCAGCTGTGCTAACCATTAACCCACCCTCGGTCTCTTGCAGTAAAAGATAGTGATGCTCTCAAAGAACAGTTGAGCACAGGAACAGGCCCTTTGGCCTTCCAAGCCTGCACTGCCACAGTTTGCCCTTCCATGCTAAAACTGCCTTCACTTACAGCATCCATATCCCTCTATGCCTCTATCCCTTCCTATTCACTGAAATACATGAGGCTCTAAACAACCCTCTTTGATATGTACTCAAGTCATTTAATTAAGCCAATGCTCTCCATTTTAAATTCATTAACTTTAACATTAAAACCAGCATACAAGTAACAGTGAACAGTAGAGACTGAAACTGGAATGGAAACTTTACTTCTCTGAGGGGTGATTTTCTTTTTAATTCATTCACATACAGGGGAGAGCCCAGCATGGAGCATCTAAAGGCTTAAGAAAGGACTGTAATATTTGACTTGTTGACTGCATTTATTTGTACCTAGGCACTTTGTACTTAAGATAGCGCCATATGTGGGTGGCACTGCTGCTTCACAGCACCAGAGATCCGGGTTCAATTCCCGCCTCAGGGCGACTTACTGTGTGGAGTTTGCACATTCTCCATGTGTCTGTGTGGATTTCCTCTGGGTGCTCCGGTTTCCTCCCACAGTCCAAAAATGTGCAAGTTAGGTGAATTGGCCATGCTAAATTGCCCATAGTGTTAGGTGCAGGGGTATATGTAGGGGAAAGGGTCTGGGTGGGTGAGCCTCGGTGGTTCGGTGTGGACTTGTTGGGCCGAAGGGCCTGTTTCCACACTGTAAGTAATCTAATCTAATATGTGGTGACATTGTACACTTCTCACTTTACAGTGAAAAGTGTACATATAACAACAAAGTCCAAATCTAAATCCGGGAGTTGCTAGCTCAGCCACCATGTATTGGCTGTCTCTGATTACAGTGAAGAAAATGGTGGTGAGCTGCACTTATAGGCTATTGGTACTCCCACAGCTTTGTAGGATGTTAGTTCCAGGATTTTGACCACAACAGTAAAGGAACGATATAATTCCAAGCGAGGATGGTCTTTGGCTTGATTTTGGCTTGATTGCTAAAGCGAAACTTAACAAAATGGAATTCTAGTCTAATGGCTCTTCATTGGGGTCATTGGGGAAGTTCATTTGTGTTGATTTGTTGGTCTCCATGGTGATCATAACATTACCTCATGATGCCTGTTTTGTATTGGTGATCAATTTCAAACACTTTCTCCATTTTCAACAAAACAATGCCAACGTATGTAGTGCCTTTAACATAATGAAACATCCCCATCACTTTATAAAACAACACAAAACACATTGATACTTAGGGAGATATTCAGATGCCGAACTGCTTGGTTAAAGAAGTAGGCTTTAAGCAATATCTGAAGGAGGATAGGGAGGGAGAGACTATAAGGAGGTCAGGTAGACCTTGGGATCCAGACCCTTGCTATGGAAGAGGTCCACTACATGCAGGGTGTGCAGGAGCTTTAACTGCACATAAAAACATTGGGCAAGGACATGGAGGATAATTGCTGTATGTCACTTCAGAGGAGACCTCCTTCCCTCAAGTCAATTTCCCCAACTTCAGATCTCTACCCAGCCACACACACACACTTCATGTTAAGCTAAAAACAAAGATGTTGGAAATCCAAAACAAAAACAGAAATTATTGTTGAAATCTCAGCAGGCCTGGCAGACAGAAGCAGAGTTAACAGTTCAAGCCCAGCATGGCTCTTCGTCAGAATATTCTAAGGAAGAGTCTTACCGGACTCGAAATGTTAACAGACACAGCCAGACCGACTGAGCTTCCATAGTATTTTATGTTTTTGCTCCCCACTAAAATGTTGGAGGCAGGATGCATTTGCAGGTTTGTTGCTTCAGTTTAACTCTAGGATCAGCAATTACTGCTCTAACCAGAAGCTCCCTTCCCAGTCACAGGAGAAAATACCATCAACCAGCCAATGTGATGGATGGAGGGCAACACTGCAGTCCTAGCGGCAGGGCGGGTGTGTGTGTGTGTGTAGTTTTATGGGGTGTCCATGTGTGTGTGAGTGCTTGAATATAATTATCCTCGATTGCTGTATCTTCACGTTACCTCTGTTCCATCTGGTAAGTGTACAGCATGCTGTCTGATGTTGCAGTTCCAAAGCACCCTCAGGGGAGCTGGAATCTTTAACGTGTCGTTTAATATGCTGGATGAATGACATCACTAATAATGGGAAACAATAGAATTACTCCCGAGCCATGTTAATTAACATTAACATGTGTTAATTGTAGACAGAAGCTTTTTTGTATCCTTTAGTTTCAATTATTTATTAGTGTGTGAAGCCATTCCTTTTGTGATTCTGCAGCTGAATTTTTGCTATAAGTTGACTGACACTCTATCAGAGATCTGTCTTCTGCCAATATTAGGCTGACTGTTCAAATTGCTCCTTCATCTTGGATGCAAGTTTAGATTTTAGAGAAATTGGTTGATACATATCCACAACTGATTCTATTGTGTCCCAGCACATTTGCTGCTGAAACTCTAATCCACGCCTTTCTCATGGCCAGACATGACTGGTCCAAGTTTTTAATCAGCTGGTCTCCCACTGACTGCCTTTCATAAGCTCAGACTCTTCCAAACCCCTGCAGACCATATACTAACTCACACTGATCTCCTTCACTCATCAAGAAGGTAGTTGCCCCAGTGCGATTATGGTTGGTGGATGAACCAGTGATGCCCACATCCAGTGAAGGTACAAAATAAACCCCTGCAGTTCCCGATCAGCATTGGATTTCAAAATAGCCACCTCACTCAATTTTAAAATTGCCATCCACCCTACATAATCTCTCCAAGGCCTCACCGTACTCCATCTCCTGTAGCCTGTCTTAGAATCCCTACAGTGTGGAAACAGGCCATTTGGTCCAACAAGTCCACACCAACTCTCTGAAGGGCATTTCACTCAGACTCACACCCTGACACAATCCTATCCCTCTAACCCCCCACAGCTAATCCACCAAACCTACACATCTCTGGACACTATGGGCAATTTAACATGGCCAATCCACCTCAGGAGAAAGTGAGGGCTGCAGGTGCTGGAGTTAAGAAACGAGAAGTGTGGCTGGAAAAGCACAGCAAGTCAGGCAGCACCCAAGGAGCAGGAGAGTCAGAACCCTTCGTCAGGAGTGTGGATTTGGGAAAGGGAGCTGACAGATAAAAAGGTTGGGGGGTAGGGTTGGGGGAAGGTAGCTAGGTATATATATGCAGGTGGGTGGTGATAGTAATAGGTTGGAGTGGAGGGTGGAGCGGATAGGTGAGAAGGAAGATGGACAGGTGGGACAGTTCAAGAGGGTGAGTCCGAATTGGAAGGTTGGATCTTGGATGAGGTGAGGGGAGGAGAGATGAGGAAACTGGTGAAATTGACATTGGTGCCGTGTGATTGGAGGGTCCCAAGGGTCCAAATCCACCTAAGCTGCACATCATTAGACTGTGAGAGCAAACTGGAACACCTGGAGGAAACTCACTCAGGCAGTGGGGAAAGAATGTGCAAACTCCACACAGACAGGAGCTAAAGGCTGTTCTATATCATCTGTATGGTTCTCAGTTTCAATTTTTCCCTGATAGTAGCACTCCTGTAGTATTGTGCCATCTTAAAAGTGCAAGACAATGCAAATCGTTGTTGCAGCGGGAGGAGGACATCACTGGCAAAGACAGTATAATACTCTTGAGCAGGGGTGCTTACTTGGTACATAGGAATTAAACACATTGCTCTGTGCCTGGAGTCACGTGTCGGCCAGAGCAGGTATGCATGGCATATTTTCTTCCCTAAAGAATATTAGTGAACCAGGTGGGTTGTATTCCCGATTCGTTAACTTAATTATTCCTCAGTGGGAACCAGACCCACTTCCTCAGAGTGTTAATCTGGACCTCTTGATTACCTGTGTAGCCAGAGCAAATACATAAAAATATGCAGGAGTAAAAAATCACAGACATACAGCACATAAACACAAAAATATGCACACTGATATGCAGGCATCAATTGTCTCAGAGATAAAAACACAGTCCTGTGATGTTAATAGGGAAGGACAGCACAGTGACTCAGTGGTTAGCACTGCTTCCTCATGGTGCCAAGGACCTGGGTTTGATTCCAGCCTTCAGCGACTGTGCGTGGAGTTTGCACATTCCCCCTGCCTCTGTGCAGGTTTCCTCCAGGTGTTCTGGTTTCTTCCCATAGTCCAAAGATGTGCAAGTGAGGTGGATTGGCCATGTGAAATTTGCCAGGGATAGTATTCAGGGATGTTAGGCGAAGTGGATTGGCCATGGGAAATGTGGGGTTACAGGGATGGGGTGGGATGCTCTTCAGAGAGTTGGTGCAGACTCAATGGGCCGAATGGCCTCTTTCTGCACTGTAGGGATTCTATGATACTGTTCCAACATCTCTCCCTTCATGTTGTTATTATTTAAGATGATGGGTTTTTGGAGTGTCTCATAGCTCCCAACATTTTCTGGGTTATAATGGAAGTTGTTTTCCAGGAGCAATGTCAATTACGATATCTTTTGGAAGCATTTTGATAAAGTGATAAATGCACAGACAGCCGATCCCAAACGTAACCTGAGACGAAAGGAGAGTAAGAGCCCCTCAACGTTGCCCTGATGTTTAATTAAGTCGTGGTTGATCTATGTCTGTACTTCATTTAGTCACCTTTGTACCATATCCCTTGATAGCCATACCTCACATTAATCTATTGATTTTCTTTGCAATTGCTGTCATTATGTCAGGAGATTTAACCAGGCACAGAGATAGTCAATTTCAATTATCAGAGGCTACTCCAGTCAGCAGATGCAGTCCCAATCTTGGCTGCTACCAAAACTTAATCATCACACTTCATTCTTTTGGGATCTTTCCACTGATGGACCATCAAGTGGACCACCTTGGGATATTTAAAGAGTTCTCCTAGTCTTGCTGGCTCAACAGAAGCCAGAATGGCCTGTTCTGGGTAGAATCAGAGAATCCCTACAGTATGGAAGCAGGCCATTTGATCCATCGAATCCATGCTGACAAGCTGAAGAGCATCTCACCCAGATCCTATCCCTGTAACCCTGCATTTCTCACAGCTAACCCACCTAGCCTGGACATTATGGGCAATTTAGCATGCCAATCCACCCTAACCTACACATTTTTGGACTGCAGGAGGAAACTGGAGCACCCGGAGGAAACCCACGCAGACAAAGGAAAAATGTGCAGACTCCACACTTTTGCCCAAAGGTAGAACGATCCTGAGTCCTTGGTGCTGTGAGGTGCTCACCCTGATGGATGGGCTGATCCAGATATGTAGCCTTATCTGAACGTACCAGTAATCTGTATGTGCAGTCTGAACGAGCAGCCACAAAGCTTCAGACAACATGACAAAGATGCTGAAAGAAAAAAAAAACTTGCATTTATGGAGCGCCTTTCACAAAACATTAGGCCATTCCAGATGATATGTGCAGCCAGTGAAATGTTGTTGTGACAGAGGAAATGCCAATGTAAGCAGAGCAAGGTGTCACAGTGAAAATTGGGACACTGTGGTCATTAACCTGATCCCTAATCATCATTAAGGAGATGAAAAATAGTAAAAACTAAGATAAGACAAAGGGAAAAGCCTTTAATCTTAAATCCAATAGAGTTAAAATCTGAGTGTGGAGCATATACTAAAGGCAAGACAGAGATAAGGCTGCAAAGTTTTTAATATAACAGTGGAGATAACATTGGGTTACGGCTAAGCGATGCCTATTAATGCTGAAAGATTTGAAAGGATTCCTCACTCCACAAGTGGTGCCAGTTATTACACGAATATTAATACATATTATGACTGGAAGAGCTTTGACCGCCAAATCTAATCTCAGCAATTTTGTTAAACATCTGCTACAATTGTAATGATTTGCTAATGCATGTCTAATAAACTCCACTGCAAAATGAGGCATATGCGATATAATGAGGGTTAATGGAAATGAAATAATGAACGGCTTTTCAGTGAAAATATGGTCAAATGTAAGAGGCATTTCAATCCACTGGCAATTCTCTGTTGTTCTGTTCAATGCCAAATGTAGTTCATCATTTTAGCCTTTGGGTCAGGCAGTTCAAGTCCCACTCCAATAACTTGAGCACAAAATCCGGGCTGCCACACCAGTGTTGCACTGATGAGGCACTGAATTGCCAAAGGCACCAGCTCCTACTCAGCCATCTGCTCCCTCAGCTGGGCATAAATGATCAGATGGCCAATAAGTCACACAGGTCTACAGCACACAAAAATGACCTTTGGCCCATCGAGTTTTCAACAGTCAAAATCAACCACCTACCCATTCTAATCCCGTTTTCCAGCACTTGGCCCATAGCCTTGTATGCCTTAGTATTACAAGTGCACATCTAAATGCCTATAGAGTATACCTCAGAGAGTCATACAGATCCTTCAGTTCAACCAGTCCATGCCGAACACAATCCCAAATTAAACTAGTCCCACCTGCCTGCTCTAGGACCAGATCCCTCCAAACCTTTCTTGTTCATGCACTTATGCAAATGTATTTTTAAACATTGCACTTGTACCCACATCTACCACTTTCTCAGGAAGTCCATTCCACATGCAACTCACCTTCTGTTTAAGAAAATGTTCCCCCCGTGCCTTTTTTAAATCTCTTTCCTCTCACCTTAACAATGTGCCCCCTAGTCTTGAAGTCTCCTATCATAGGGAAAAGACAATGACTATTAATTCTATCAATACCCCTCATTTTTTTATAAACTTCTATAAATTCATCTCTCAACCTCCTTATGCTCCAGTGAAAAATGTCCCAGCCTATCCAACCGTCCTTTATAACTCAAACCTTCCATAACCCACAACATCCTTGTAAATCTCTTCTGAACCCTCTCCAGCTTAATAATATCCCAACCATTAAAATAGATTATCTGGCCTTTCCCTCTATCCTGTTTATTGGAGCTTGCTGTATGCAAATTGTCCAGATGTTGTTGGGAATGGAAGGTTTAAGTTATAAGGAGAGGCTAGATAAGTTGGGACCTTTTTCACTGGAGCGTAGGAGGTTGACATCTGACCTTATAGAGGTTTATGAAGTAATGAGGGGTTTATATAAGGTGGACGGCGGTGTTCTTGTCTCTGGCTGGGAATTTCAAGACCAACGGACATATTTTTAAGGTGAGAGGTGGAAATTTTAAAACACACATGAGGAGACAAGTTTTTTACGCAGAGAGTGGTCCGTGTGTGGAATGAACTTCCAGGGAATGTGGTGGATGCAGGTACAGTGACATTTAAAAGACATTTAGATAATTTCAAGAAAAGAAATGTTTGAGGGAAATGTGCCAAACTCAGTTTGGGATTGTGGTTGGCATGGACAGTTGGACGGAAGGGACTGTTTCCTTCTGTGTGACTCTCTGGTTGCTGTGTTTCCAACATTACAAAACTGGTGAAAAGCATCAAAAAGCACCATTGTACTTCTTAATGTGTGAAAAGTGTCTCAAACTGACTCCTCACTCAGAAATACTGATGCCATTCTGAATACCATTTCCTCAGGCACCGACTATCCTCTGTACACTTCTGGATAACTACTTGAATTGTAACCAAATAGCATAAGTTTAAATAGATCTGAGAATTGCATTTGTGAATGAACTGCTCATTGAGCTTTAAATGATTTAATGAATGGATAACAGAGCTAGATCCCCTGTTTATGTGGCAGCCATCTATCTCTAGACTTCCTACATGTGTGAGCCCCTACCTACTGGAAAGGTAAGAGCAGCATGTGTGGGATCACTGCCACATTCAAGTTCCCACTTGAGTGATAATCCATCCTGATTTGAAAATATGTCGCCAACCATCTCTTCCTCATTGCCAAACCAAAATCTTTCATACTTTATGGCACTTTGAGTCCACCCTCATCACATTGACTGAAACAATCCACAAGGTAGGTTCACCAATCATCTTCACAAGTGTAACTGGGCAGGGAGTGGGGAGCAGCAGCAAATATTAGCTTCACTAGTAAGCGCTACAAGTTAAGAATGAACTACAAAGTAGAAGCCCTTACATATTCTCATGCAACTTGAGTTCTGAAGCTGATAGGAGTAGCTTGACTATGGTCTTGGCTCATGGCACATTCACGTACATTGCTCATCTCTGGTTATCTTGCGTTTGAGGCAAAAGATCTTGCTAGGTCACTTCAAAGTTCCTGAAGAAGGGCTTATGCCCGAAACGTCGATTCTCCTGTTCCTTGGATGCTGCCTGACCTGCTGCGCTTTTCCAGCAACACATTTTCAGCACTTCAAAGTTTATTCAACTTTGTAATGTGAACATAAACCACAGCCATCTGTGCAAGGGGTGGCAAGGTGGCTCCAGGGTCCCTGGTTCGATTCTAGCCTTAGACGACTGTCTGTGTGGAGTTTGCATGTTCTCCCTGTGTCTGCGTGGGTTTCCTCTGGGTGCTGCAGTTTCCTCCCACAGTCCAAAGATATGTGGGTCAGGTGGATTGGCCATGCTAAATAGCCCATAGTGTTAGTTGCATTAGTCAGAGAGAAATGGGTCTGGGTGGGTTATGAGCTGGTTCTGGGGAACATTTGTGATCCAGTTTTCCTTTTTGCCTATTTGTGGTCCTGTTGGATTTTTGCAATGGTCTAGTGTGTGTTGAATATCAAACCTTTTCTGATAATGAATTTTTTGAATTCACTTTGGTGGCTTGCTCCAAATATTCCAGTATTACCTATTCAATTACCTACACATGTACACAATGCAATGCAGGCTGACAATTAAAAATGAGCACCTTCATCATACAAATAAAGGCATTATATCTAAGGAAGGCCTTGCTTTGCTAAGTGTCAAATACCCTTGGGATGCATTCGAGCAAAAAATTAGTCTTGCACAGAACAGTTTCACATTGAATTACTTCACATGACTCTGAAATTAAAATAAAAAAAGCAAAAAGTATCCAGCAATGCCAACAAAATACTTCTATTTATGTAGTTCCATAATGCAATAAGAAGTTCCAAAGTGCTTCACAGGAGCATTATCAAACAGAGGATGACACCAAGTCATGTTCGGAGATATTGGAAGCGAAAATCGAAACTGCTGCCAGACCTGTTGAGCTTTTCCAGCAATTTCTGTTTACTTTTCTGATTTCCAGCATCCACGGTTCGTTTGGTTTTTATTTAGGAGATATTGGATCAGACCGTCAGAAGCTTGGACAAAGAGATGGGCTTTAAGATGTTTTGTGGAGGAGTACCAGTATAGGTGGAAGGCCCTTAGGCCCAGATAACTTGAGGCACAGCCACCAATGAGGGAGGGAATACAATTGGGTGTTATAGACAGGGAGAGGTGGTAGGATATTTTTACCCCTTCTTTCCATGCTTGAAATCAGGGATGAGAATTTTAAAATCAAGTCATTGTTCGACCAGGAGCAAATATAGTTCACCATGCACTGGGGTGACTACAAGTTTATGAAAAGCGGAATGAGAGAGAGCAACTAGAAATGTGTTGGAATCTAGAATTAAGGAAAATAGGAATGAGGGTTTCAGCAGAGGATTGGCTGAGCCAAGGACAAAGTCATATGATTTAATAAGGTGGAAACAGCTGCTCTTAGTGACAATGCAAATATGAGGCCAGAGGCTCATTGAGGTTAGAAACAGAATTGTTTCTTTTCAGACCACTGCCTGGAAGAGGGACAGAGCTGACAGCTAGGAAATGCAAACTTGGAGCAAAGCTGTTGTTATCAAGTTAGTGCAAATGTTTTGGTATAGACCTGTCAGCAGAATTATTCTCATGTAATTTGGCAGAATCTGGAAGGTTAGCTTAGCGTTTCAATTGATTGTGATGAACCTAGTGACCATGGAAATGGTTTGAGTAATGTCCACTTTTTCAGTTATCCTGTAGATTATAAAGATGCCCAAGGTAGTAGTCAGGATGTTTGTGTACCAATGTTTGTCACCAACTGTCGTGGAAATTAAATTGATTCTATTCAAATGCTAGCAAGAGCAAAGAAAAATTTTATTACAGGCCTTTGAAAAGGGACCCTCTGCACTTGACAAAATGCCTTATGAAAGGGGTCCTGAGTATCATTCACATATTTCCTTTATACATACTTCGCTCAGCCTTATCTCACCTCAAGTACAATCAGCTTGGGAACAGTTCAAGCCCTTTTCCACATAAGGAGTCGTTTTCCCATTCCTTTACTGTTGAAAAAACTGCTCCTGCCCTTGTGTTTTCCCCTGACTCTGCTAAATTAGATTGTTTGCAAAACTTGCAAGGACAGACTGTCTGTTCACAGAATTCAGCAAAATCAGGCTGTCTGCATTAAAATGACTTCGGATTTCACAATAAATGTTAATTTTGTTAATTTTCCATTGTACCAACAATGCAGAGAAGAGCACTGTATCTCCCGTGACCTCACAGAGAAATCACTGATCTCTGAAAGTGGGAGTTGTGACTTCAAGCCCCCGTTGTGATTTTTTTTATCATTTCTATCAGAACTTAAAGTTTATAAAATTAGGGAAGTTTCAGTAGTCTGAGAGTCCTTTCTCGAGAACAACAAAGTCTCAGAGCTGGGCTGATGGAGGTCTTCAAGGTTATGAAAATGCAAACAAAGAGAAGAGATTTCCAATTCTGATAGAGACCAGAATTAATTATTAACTCAACAAAATAGGTGATTCAGGAAATGTTTCTTCACCTGGGAGGGGTTAGAATCTGGAAGTTGCTATCATGAGGAGTGGTAAAGGAAATGACATAGAACCCTAGAGGAAAGTTAGATAAGCCCCAAGAGGGAGAAAGAAGTAGAATTGGTTGATGGCAGCAGATGTTGGGCCGAAGGGCCAATTTCCACACTGTAGGGATTCTATGATTCTATGATTCTATGTTCTGGCAGGAGTAGCAACCAGCTGGAGCAGGAAACCAAGGGAAAGCAAGACTTGTGCGAGGATACCGAGTGCTGATTGCCAGATTGAAGAGTGGGATTGGAATTGTTGGGGCTGGAAATGTGTTGCTGGAAAAGCGCAGCAGGTCAGGCAGCATCCAGGGAACAGGAGAATCGACGTTTCGGGCATAAGCCCTTCTTCAGGAATGAGGAAAGTGTGTCCAGCAGGCTAAGATAAAAGG
>NC_057721.1:76361709-76413133 GCF_004010195.1 Chiloscyllium plagiosum
CCTTTTATCTTAGCCTGCTGGACAAACTTTCCTCATTCCTGAAGAAGGGCTTATGCCCGAAACGTCGATTCTCCTGTTCCCTGGATGCTGCCTGACCTGCTGCGCTTTTCCAGCAACACATTTCCAGCTCTGATCTCCAGCATCTGCAGACCTCACTTTCTCCTTGGAATTGTTGGGGTTCTGTATCAATCTGATGTCAATTGGTCTCCTTGTAGTTTGGCTGCGGCACTCCAGTCCTCATGCCTTGAGTCCAAACCTTTGGCAGTTTTACTGGAGTCAGAGATGGTGAGTAATAGGGCCGAAAGCTCTCCTCGATAGATAGCTGTTTCTACATTACGCTGCTTCTGCTTAGGAAGTGGCATAGTTTGGAAATCTATTGCAACATTATTGCACATGAACTTGTCCGAGGCATCCTGGGGCTGACAGCCTGAGGTTTACACTGGCAGGTTGTTGGTATTTGGACAAAGCAAATGAACCTCTACACAACTGACACACCAACAGCTAAAATCCAGGAACATGTTGATGCTATAGAGTTGACTGTTGACTGATTAAATTCAATGCTCGCAAAGTTCTGAGTGAGCGTGAAGCTGAAACGATAAGAGCACGCTTGTCTGAACAGAATTTGGTTGTGTCACATCCATTTACACTCTGTCAATATGATGCTGAAATCCTGAGACATCTGTATAGTCCAATAAATTGAGAAAACTACAGTCGACCACATGCAAAGAAAGGGCTTTAAAGTGGTTGAGTGAAAGTAGTTGAATTAGCTGACCTCAGGTGGAGATGCTATGATTATGAACCCAGGTTTCTATTTTATTCCTATGGAGATCTGCTGTGGTTCTGTGGTAATATTGCCAGCAATGTAAAACCCCAGGTTAATGTTCTGTCTGGGAACATGAGTTCAAATGCCCCGATGGCAGGTGGTGAAATTTGAATTCAAAAAACTACTGGGCTAATGGTGACTGTATATATAATCACTGGTATATTGGTCTGGCATTCACTTGACCTCAGACTGTAGCAGTTTAGATGCTTCATTACTGCTGTGTTGGCAATTAGGAAGGGACAAAGAATGATGAACCAAATCCTTTAAAAATGTTTGAGTCTGGTCTGTATTATCTAAGTGATGTGCCATACGCAGTCGAATTATACTTAAGGATGTGTGTACCCCCTGACACAAGGCTGTTAAAAATTGGACCTTCCTACCATTATGCAAACTAGATTTTTGCTTTATTTCACACTATAGCTCCACTTTAAAAAAAGATGGTAAAGTGAGATCAGAGCCAAATTCTTCAGCTACAACAGAAATGATCAAAATCACTTAATTAAAGCAAGACATTGTCTTTGCATCAGTATGAAAGTATGAGTAGGCAATATCTTTTTATCTGTGTTAAAAATCTCCTGGACACTCCCAGCCTACAGCTGCCACCAAGGACTCCTCATCTCTTGCTGAGTAAGACAGGCTAACTGATGACTGATTATTTATGGTCTTGTGGAAAATGCACGTTAAACGTTGCTCTTCAATTTTTAAAACCTTGCATTGTGTGTATGAATGGAGTAGGTAGAGAGGGACTGTTTGCTTTGGCAAAAGGATTGTGAAGCAAAGGGCACAGATTTAAATTAATGTGCAAAAGAAGGTAAAGACAACCTGGGGTGAAGCTTTGTGATGCAGCAAGTGGTTAGGATCTGGAATGTATTGGCTGTGAACGCGAACTCAACACAGAATTGACTAATTAACTGAAAAGAGAAAATTTGCCAGATTACAGGGGAAAAGTGAGGGAGAGAGTAAGATGCATCGCTTTTGCAGAGAGCCAACGTAAGTACAATGGACTAAAGTTCTACGTTTTGTTCTTCACCAATCTACAGAATGATTTGGAATGAAGATAGCAGTTTACCCGGATGTAGAGGGGGGAGAAAGAAAACGTCGCTCTATGGCCAAAGAGTTACATCCAGTGGAAATAATCGGATACAACACAAGGCTTGTTATTTTTTAACTGTAACACAGTTGGTCAGTTTCATTTTCTGACCCATGGGTTTAATGAGCTGTTGCAAGTCTGCAGTGGCAGCCAACCCTGGGTATGATCTGCATGTGTGAAGCAATTGCTGTGCATTAGCTTAATGTTAAGAAGCTGCCAAAGACAATGACAGCAAACTGATTACATCATACTCATTGAGTACTGCCAAGGGAAAAATAACAATCTACTGAAGGGAAATCAAAAAAAAAAATCTCAGCACCATTTAGGAACATGACAGATCTCTGTCGGGGCATATTGGCTACATCTGTTATTTTACAGACGCAAGAAAGCAGGATTCAAATAAATGACATTTATATAAATGATTTGGATGAGAATATAGAAGGCATGGTTAGTAAGTTTATGGATGACACCAAAATTGGTGGCGTAGTAGACAGCGAAGAATATTTTCTAAGATTACAAAGGGATCTTGATCGAATAGGTCAATAGGCTGAAAAACGGCAGATGGAGTTCAATCTGAATAAATGCGAGGTATTACATTTTGGTGCAACATATAAGGGTATGGCTTATACAATTAATGATAGGGCCTTGGGTGGTGTTGTAGAACAGAGCAAACTAGGGGTGTAGATACATAATTCTTTAAAGACAGGATGGTTACAAAGATGTTTGGTGCACATGCCTTCATTGCTAAGTTCTTTGAGTATAAGAGTTGGGAAGTCATGTTGAGATTGTACAGGACATTGGTGAGGTCTCTCCTGGAATACTGTGTCCAGTTCTGGTTGCCCAGTTATAGGAAGGATATTATCAAGCTGGAGATAGTTCAGAAGGGATTTACCAGGATATTGCCTGGTATGGTAGGTTTGAGTTATAAAGAAATGCTAGATAGCTTGGGAGTTTTTGCACTCGAGCGTAGGAGGTTGAGAGGTGACCTGATAGAAGTTTATAAAATAATGAGAGGTTATAGATAGAGTTAATGGTAGTGTCTTTTCCCTCAGATGGGGATTTAAAGACAAGACGGCACATTTTTAAGGTTAGAGGTGAGAGATTTAAAAAACGACTTGAGTGGCAAGCTTTTTACCCAGAGGCGATTCGCATGTGGAGTAAACATCTGGGGAAGTGGTGGATGCAGGTACCATTGCAACTTTTAAAAGACACTTGGATGGATACATAAATTGGAAAGGTTTGAGGGATATGGGCCAGGAGCAGGCAGGGGGACCAGTTTAGTTTGGGATTATGTTTAGTATGGACGATTTGGACTGAAGAGTCTGATTCTGTGCTGTATGATTGTATGACTCTATAACATATAAGCATAGAGAATAGGAGCAGAGTATACCATTTGATCCTTTGAACAAGTTCCAGCATTTCATGGCTGATCATCTAACTCAGTACCCTGTTCCTGCACTTCCTCCATCCTTTAATCCCTTTATCTCTAAGAATGATATCTAACATTCTCATGCAAACATTCAATATTTTTGACCTTAACTACTTTTCTGTGGCAGGGTTCCGCAGGCTCATTACTCGCTGGATGAAAAACTTTTTCCTCATCACAACCCTAAATGGTTCAGCGGTGGCACCAGCTTCTCATCTCCCTGGTCATTGGGAAGAACCATCCTGTGATTATTCTGTCTAGACCTGTTAGAATTTTATAGGCTTTCATCTGTGACCCACCTTCATTCTCTGAACTCCAGGCTGTATGGTCCAAAACAAACCAACCTCTCCTCATACAATAATCCTGCTATCTCAGCCTGGTAAACCATTATTGTATGCCTCCCATAGCGAGAACAACCTTCCTCAGGTAAGGAGACCAAAACTGCACTCAGTACCTCCAGCTGTGGTCTCACAAAGGCCCTGAACTATTATTTAACTCCTCTTGTTCTGAAAGCCAATAAACGATTTACCTTCTTCACTGCCTGCTGCATCTTCAGTGACTGTTGTACTAGGACACCCTGGTCTTGTTGTACCTCCTCCTTTCCAGTCGATTGCCATTCAGATAATAATCTGCCTTCGTGTTTTTGCTACCTATTTGGATAACCTCACATTATACTTCATCTATCATGCATTTCCCAATCACTCAACTTTTCCAAATCACACTGAAGCATCTCTGCATGCTCCCCCCAAAGAGTCTGTGCCAACTGGAGATATTACGACTAGCTCCCTCACTAAAATCATGAGTATTCCGTGAATAGCAGGGATACAAGCGCTAATCCCTGTGGCACCACACTCGACAGAGTCTGCCACTGGGGAAAAAACCCTTGGTTCCTACTCTGTTTCCTGTCTGCCAACCAGTTCTCTATCCATGTCTAGATTAGAGTGGTGCTGGAAAAGAACAGCAGGTGAGACAGCATCTGAGGAGCAGGAAAATCATGTTTCAGGCAAAAGCCCTTCATCAGTTCTCTGTACATGTCAATGCACTAGCCCTGACCCCTTGCTCTTTAATTTTACTTGATCATTTTTTTATCTGGGACTTCATCAAAACCTCCCAAAAATACAAATAAACGACATCATGCTACAGCAAAGGAAGCAAGTCAGAGTGATTGTCAAGGGAGTAAGGCAAGGCTGGATGGCTTTCACTTTAATGCTAGAAATGTTAAAGGAAAGTTAATGATGAGTTAATGGTGTGGATTGACACAGGAAAGTATGATATTATTGCCATCACAGAATTTGAGAATAGGATAGTTAAGAACTCGTATGGCAGACTTGATTTCATCAGTCGTGGCACAGAATAAAAGAGCAAGGAGGTAATGTTGGAATTGTACAGAGTGCTAGCCAGGCTACAACTGGAGTACTGTGTGCAGTTCTGGTCATCTCACTACAGGAATAATGTGATAGCATGAGACATGGTACAAAGGAAATTCATCAGGATGTTGCCTGGGATGCAGAAATTGAGCTATAAGGAGAGACTAGACAGGCCTGGATTTTTATTTTTAGAGGAGAGAAGACTGGGTGGGGGTGTGGGGGGCATGATTGATGTGTACAAAGATTATGAAGGGTATGGACAGGGTAAGCAGAGAGCAGCTGTTCCCCTTGGTTGAAGGGTCAATCATGATGGGACATAGTTTTAGGGTAAGGAGCAGGAGATTCAGGGGGAGTTTGGGAAAAACCAAAAAAAATCCATCCATCTCTCTACCTATTCATCTACCCATCCATCTATTCATCCATCCGTCCATTCGTCCGTCCATCCATCCATTTGTCCATCCATCCATCCATCCATCCATTCATCCATTCATCCATCCATCTCTCAATCTCTCCATCTATCCATCCATTTGTCCATCAATCTATCCATCCAACTAACCATCTCTTCATCTATCCATCTCTTCATCTATGCATCCATCCATTTATCCATCTCTCCATCCATCCGTATATCTATCTATCCAACTATCCGTCTGTCTGTCTGTCTCACTGTCTATCTATCTTCATTCACTAACTCCACTCATTACATCCTCGAAAATTTCTGGTAGATTTGTGTAGCCTGATTTTCCTGTTCCCTTTTGTGCACCCGTGATATTTCACAATATTCCGGTTGCATTATCAATGAGAGTTGCTGTTTTTGTCAATGCAGAACTTGTGCGTGTTTCCCTTGATTGCAATGCACCAGGACCCCCCACCCCCTCACTGCCTCCCGAACAGCATTTTGGCAGTAAAAGTAGTCACCGCAGTCCGACCAAACCACAGGGCTGCTTTCTCATTAGAGAGAGAGAGAGAGAAAGACACCAGGCAATGGTTTAATCTGAGGTTCACCACACCTCAAGTGAGGGGAGAGGTTGAGAACGAGAGTACCTCTTGGTGATCTCAGCCAGTGTACAAATTGACTCCATGCTGTTGGCATCACTCTAGTCATCCACCCAACTGACCCAGCCTATACCCTACAGGTGTGGCCCCACACTGTGCTTCCAAAAGCATATCATTGCCATCACCAAGACTGCCTATTTCCACTCTGTACCATCGCCCATACGTGAGTGATTGTGAGCAAATGCGAGGTCTTGCACTTTGGAAAGTGAGCAAATGCGAGGTCTTGCACTTTGCAAAAAAGAATACAGGTATGGACTATTTTCTAAATGGTGAGGAAATTCATAAAGCCAAACTACAAAGGGATCTGGGAGTGCTAGTCCAGGATTCTCGAAAGGTTAGCTTGCAGGTTGAGTCCATGGTTAAGAAAGAGAATGTAATGTTGTCATTAATCTCAAGAGGGTTGGAATATAAAAGCAACGATGTGCTTCTGAGACTTCATGAAACTCTAGTTAGGCCCCATTTAGAATACTATGTCCAATTTTGGGCCCCTCACCTGAGGAAAGACATACTGGCACTGGAGCGTGTCCAGCGGAGATTCACATGGATGATCCCTGGAATGGTAGGCCTAAGGATCCTGGGATTGCATTCATTAGAGTTTAGATGGTTGAGGGGAGATCTAATAGAAACTTACAAGATAATGCATGGCTTAGAAAGGGTGGATGCTGAAAAGTTGTTTCAGTTTGGCAGGGAGACTGGGATCCGTAGGCACAGCCTTAGAATTAGAGGGGGTCAATTTAGAACGGAAATGAGGAGACAGTTCTTCAGCCAGAGAGTGGTGGGCCTTTGGAATTCATTGCCACAGAGCGTAGTGGAGGAAGGGATGTTAAATGTCTTCACGGCAGAGATTGATAAATTCTTATCTCGCAAGGAATTAAGGGCTATGGGGAGAGTGCGGGTAAATGGAGCTGAAATGCCCATCAGCCATGATTGAATGGCGGAGTAGACTCAATGGGCCAAATGGCCTTACTTCCACTCCTATATCTTATGGTCCTATGGTCTTATGGTCTTAGCTCCTCTGCTGATCAAATCCTCTTTCATGCTTTTGCTTGTCGAGGCTTGAGTATGTTATCGGCTAATCATGTCCTACTCTTTGAAATCTTGAGGTCATTCAGACCACTGCAACCCCTGTCCTTACTCACACCAAGTCCTATTCATTCATCTCTCGTGTGTATTTGCAGACCTTCAGTGGCTCTTGGTTAAACAGTGCCTCAGCTTTAAAATTCTCATGCTGTTTTCCAATTCATCCACCTCTCCTTACCTCGATACTCACTTGAGATTAGAAGAATGAGAATCAAAACATATAGGATTCCTCAGAGAGTGGACAGGGTAGATGCTGAAAGGTTGTTTCCCCCCTGTAGAAGAGTCTAAGGCCAGAGATTATAATCTCAGAATAAACGCTTCTCAGACTGAGACGAGGATTTCTTCTCTCTGAGGGTAGTGAATCTGTGGAATTCTTTACCACAGAGTTCTGTTGAGGCTGAGTCTATAACTACATTCATGCCTGGGATTTTTAATCAGGAGGGGAATCAAGGGTTATGACGAATAGTGGAGTTGAGGGTTATCAGATTAAGCCATGAATGGTGGAGCAGTCTTGATGGACTGAATGGCCAGCTTCTGCTCCCACATATTGTGGTCTTATGAGCTGTGGTCATCTCCAGCCTCACAAGACACCGATATGATTAGATTAGATTTATTTTTTAGATTATGATTAGATTAGATTACATTACAGTGTGGAAACAGGCCCTTCGGCCCAACAAGTCCACACCGAACCGCCGAAGCATAACCCACCAATACCCCTACATTTACCCCTTACCTAACACTACAGGCAACTTAGCATGGCCAATTCACCTGACCTGTACATTTTTGGACTGTGGGAGGAAACCGGAGCACCCGGAGAAAACCCACGCAGACACGAGGAGAACGTGCAAACTCCACACAGTCAGTCGCCTGAGGCGGGAATTGAACCCGGGTCTCAGGCACTGTGAGGCAGCAGTGCTAACCACTGTGCCACCGTGCCCCCCACTATCTCTACTTCTGACCTTCAAGTGGCACAGTGGCACAATGGGTGGGCAGCATGGTGGCTCAATGGTTAGCATGCTGCATCATAATGCCCGGGACCCAGGTTCGATTCCAACCTCAGACGATTGTCTGTGTGGAGTATGCACATTCTCCCCGTGTCTGCATGGGTTTCCTCCAGTTTCCTCCTACTGTCCAAAGACGTGCAGGTTAGGTGCATTAGTCAGGGGTAAATGTAGAGTAATAAGATAGGGGAATGGGTCTTGGTAGGCGACTCTTCAGAAGGTCGGTGTGGACTTGATGGGCTGAAGGGCCTGCTTCCACACTGTCGGGGTTCATTAATGGCCACCATGGCTTCAGCTGCCAAGCTCTGGAATTGGCTCAAGTTCTTTCCTTCTTTCAGCTACGACTTTAAAATCAACCTCTTTTTCATCATTTAAAAAAAAACTTTCTCATGATGTGATTTAATTCACAAAGGGTGGCGCTGGAAAAGCACAGCAGGTCGGGCGGCATCCCAGGAACAGGAGAGTCGATGTTTCAAAGATTAGCCCTTCAGCAGGAAGGGCTTATGTTTAGGAAGGACTCACGCCCAAAACATCGACTCTCCTGCTCCTTGGATGCTGCCTGACCTGCTGTGTTTTACCAGTGCCCCACATTTCCACTCTGACTTTAGATGATGGGATTTGAGGTCAAATTTTGCTTGGTAATCTTCTGCAAAGTGTGTTGAGACGATCTATTGAATTCAAGGTGCCATACAAATATAAGTTTTTGTTGTTTCATTTTCTTATTCCTGGACTTATGCAGTAAAATCAGTAGCATTGATGTGAAAACTCTCATCAAAATTGGATGATGTTTGATTTCTATCTGGTACTGTTTGACTTGAGTACATCCCAGTCCCAGTTCCTCTACAATGCAGTGCATAGCACCAAAATAAACAGGCAATATTTTAACATTCCAGTAGGAGCCAATTCTATACCATGTTGTGTGGGTATGCAATGTGTATGTGCGGCACATCCTGCAAAGAGTGAAGAGTTGAAGGGGATTATTACACCAAGGCTCCAGCCTTTAATGAAACTTCTCCTGGGACCCAAAACAAAATACTCTGTTATAAATGGTTTAATTCCATCTTGAGCTTGTTAGTAATTTATTGTAGTTGAGCATTAAAGCACGCCTGTGTTTAATTGACTGGTGTTTAATTAAACAACGTACAATTGTTTCAACCTCTGACCCTGACTAATAGTGTGCCATTCTACAATGAAAAACCCCCTGTAGATTTTACTGATACACACTTTGGACCAGATATGCCGAGTCTCATTTTTAGTTTCTCGCACTATGTTCTTTAATTCTTTGTAATGAATAGTTGAAGCGATTCAAATGCTTTGTTTAGAAGCTTGTGCAGTGATTGGGAAATTGTATTGGTATTAAACAAAATACTCTTTGACTTTAGAATGTAACACAGCCCACCAAAGAAACACAGAGCGGGGAACAGGTACAAAACAGGAGGCACAACGGACAAATTTCAAGGAGGCATAGATCGCGTTGCATTGAGTTTTCAGGTCGTAAACAGGCCATTCGACCCAACTGATTTTCATTGGTGTTTATGCTTAACAAAAACATGCTTCCTTCCCATGTCCTTATGCCATCACTGGATCCCTCTATTTATTTTAGCTTCTCCTTTCTTTCCACTTCCTGTGTTTCCCTATCTTTCCCTTAAGCTCAATTCCCCTCAGCACTTTGAGGGTCAATTGATAGCGTTGTCATATGCCCTATACATCAGGGAGATGATGTCCGAGTGGTATTATCACTGGATTGTTAACCCAGATAATATTCTGGGGACCTGGGTTCAAATCACAGTAGATGGTGGAATTTGGATTCAATTTTTTAAAAAATCCAGATTTCACAGTGTAATGATGATCACGAATCAATTGTCAGAAAAATCCCATCTGGTTCACTGATATCCTTCAGGGAAAGAAACTGCCATCCTTACCTGGTCTGGTCTACACATGACTCCATATCCACAGCAATATGGTTGACTCTTAGCTGCCCTCTGAGCAATTAGGGATGGGTAATAAATGCTGATCCGGCCAGTGACACCCTCATCCTTTAATGAATAAAAAAAACAGTATGTGAACCAGAGTTTGTGTATTCACAGACAACTGCATGCTGTGAAGAATTGAGACTCATTCTTGCCTCTTCCTGTGTCAGTACTGAGGGAGCCCTTCACTGCCAGACAAGTCATATTTTGGTTGGAGAAGTCTAATGAGTAATTCATTGGCTGTAAAGTGACTTTCTCTTATCATAGAATCTCTACAGGCAATTTGGCCCAACAAGTCTAACCAACTCTTTGAAGATCATCCTATCCAGACTCAACCCCTTACCTTGTAACTCTGCATTTCCCATGGCTAATCCATGGAACCTACATATCCCTTGACATTATGGTCAATCCACCTAACCTGTACATCTTTGGGAGGAAACCAGAGCACCTGGAAGAGACTCAAACGGACACAGGGAGAATGCGCAAACTCCAAACAGACAGTTACCCAAGGCTGGAATTGAACCTGGGTCCCTGACACTGTGAGGCAGCAATGCTAACCACTGTGCTGCCCATTTCTTATTCACTTTGTCTCCTGTGTAGCCTAATACATCAATTAATAAACCAAACTGAATTTTGACCTCCACCTTTGACCTCTGACACAAGTGGAAATATTTTCTCTACATCTACCCTATCAAACCCTCAGGTCACCTCTCAGCTTTCTTGTACATTGAGAAAAGAGCTCCAGCTAGATCAGTCTTTAGTGGTAGGAATGTTCCTTCACGTATAGTATCATCACATCTGCGAATCCTTTCTGCACCCCCTCCAATACTTTATATCATTTTTACAATTTAGAAGCCAGAACTATTCACCATGCTCCCCAGTCGGCTCGAACAAAGGTTTGATATGAACTTAAAATAACTGCTTCTCAATTCTATCCCTTGAGAAATACACTGTATTGCTTGGTTTGCCTGTCTCACAGCTGTACTAATATGTGTTGCTACTTCTCATTATGTTTATAACTAGGCCCGTTTGCTCACCTACCTCAGTCAGACTCTGATAGCCATTCAATATGTAGCCTCCTTTGATCTTCCTACCTCAAGCTTAACAGCAGATGAAGTTGTTTGCCAAGTTTCACTGAAAATAGATGCCGGAGTTGACTATTTGGTCCTTCACTACAACCCAATATGACCATGGCTGATTATCCAACTCAATACCCTGTTCCCCATTCGCTAGAGTTTTTCTTAAATGAAAACAATAGCCTTAAATGATTGGCTAGGATTTTTTGGAGGGTGATCATTCCTAGTTAGCCACTTGAAGAATTGGTGGACAAGGTCTTGCAAGCCACCATAGTCTTACTCTCCCATTAGAAAGAGGCGACTTACGTTCGAGCCCGGGTGTCCCTGAAGAGGGAGCACGTGATGTTTACCAACACCCTTGAGCTTTTCAGAGACAGGTGGGCACAGCAGGACGTGGAGTGTCTTATTTACCCCTCCAACTCTACTTTCATTTAACCCTGTCCCCCCGTCACTTTTTGATCACGCAGCATTGCCCTTGATGAGAAGGGCATTGCTTGTCACTGGCCACTTGGGTGTTTCCTTTCTTCCTGGTGTTGGAAACTGAATAAAGATTTGTACATCTGTTGTCTTTGACTGTACCTCACAGCTGCACACACACAACATGGGAGCTGGGGAAAATAAAAAAAAAAGAGAGAGGCGACTGGTGGTGGTTTAACCCAAGGGCTCTCACACCTCAGGCAAGGGGAGAAGTTGAGATGGAGAGTTCTTCATGGTAACCTCAGCTGATGTGGGGATTGAACCTGTGCTATTGGCATCACATTGCTTTGCAAATCAACTGTCCAGACAACTAAGTTAAACTGAAACCACCCAAGGGAGAAGGTACTGCCACCAATACTGCTTGTCCTGCAGCCACTTATTAACTACCTGGTGATTTGATATTTGATGCTCATTTACATGAGAGACCTGCCCACGGGGTGCAGCTGGCCACCCGGCTCTCTAATCGCACACAACAGCGCCAGAGAATGTGGTGGACAGGATCAGAACTGCATGCAGTCCCCAGGAATCCAGGCCGAGGTTTGTGTGGGTGCTTCTATTCAGTGAGGCCATGGAAGGGGTTGGGAGTTCTTGAGGGGGAGTGCAGGGGAATTGGGCAGGCAGAGGAGTGAGGATGTCAGTGGAGAAGAATGGAGCCTCAGTCAGGAATGGGGCAGACCTTGTGGGGAGAGGTTTGTGATTGAAAGGAATCCGGTAATGGAGGTGTGCACATCACACCACAACACCCCCTCCCCGCTAGGGCTCAGGAGCATCACTATATGAGCTCCTCCCTGCAGCCGAACTCCTCTTTCCAGCTGTAAAATTAAGCCTGGGTGGGAAATGACCCTCCACAGGCCACAAACCAGTCATTTGTGGGCATTGTTTAGGGCAAGGACAGGTGAACTGTGCCGTGTCCAATTGATTGCAAAGGTTTCAGAAAGATTGGGGCAGACAGGAGGGCAGTGGGAAGGTCAGTGGAGGACTTGTACAGCCTGCCCTACACCCATCTCCAACCCCTCACCCACTCAACCTCCAACGCCAGCCACAGCACTTCTAACCGGGTAACTAGAAATTCTACCCACAGGTTACGCATCAAGGAAGGCTCCCCAAACAAGTGCTCTACTTTGAGCTCTGCAATGGTAAGTGATTACCTTGAGGGCAGAGGAAATGCTACAGCGATGCCATGAAAGCCTCCCTAAGTAAATAAACCAGCCCCACTGACACATGGGGGTCCTTCTCCCTAAAGCACATAACCAAGAGAAGAAACATTAGCGAAGGCGCCAACTATGTTGATTGTCCCTGGATGGGCACGTGGAGGCCAAGCGCAAGCAGCAGAAAGAGCATGCAGAATCCAGAGAGTGTCCCACCCAGCTGCCTCCTCCAACATCACCTCTCCCATCCTGTGGCAGAGTCTGTCTCATCATGATTGGACTTTTCAGTCCCCCTCAGAAGCCATTCCCTCCCTGAGACCAAACAAGTCCTCCTCCACCCTGAGGGACTAACAGATCGATTCTACCTGAATAAACTCCAGGCTTAAGTTCATTCCGAATCATGCTGAAATGTTTCTGCCCAAGGTATTCAGCCAATTCCCTTTTCAAGCCTGCTATTGAATCAATAAAGGGGAGGTGATGGCCTAGTGTTAATTCACAGGCCCAATTAATGTTCTGGTGACCTGGGCTCGAATCCTGCCATGGCAGGTGGTGGCATTGGAATTCAATCAAAATCTGGAATTAACAGTCTACTGATGACCATGAATCAATTGTCAGCAAAAAAAAACATCTGGTTCACTGATGTCCTTTAGGGAAGGAAATTGCCATCCTTACCTGGTCTGGCTTACATGTGACTCCAGACTCACAGCAATGTGGTTGACTTTCAACTGCCCTCTGGGCAATTAGGAATGGGCAATAAATGCTGGCCAGCGACATCTACTTCCTGTGAGTGCACTAAAATCACATGTTGATGTTTGTACTGTACCTCCTATCCAGGCAGCGATCCCATGAATGAATTAGAATAAAATTACAGTATCATGCAATGTGTTCCAAAATGGAATTACTTGTTCTCATAATATCTTCTGTCTGCTGCACTCACCTTTAGTGTGTGCTTTTTGGCTATTGACCCTTCAGCCAGCTTCACTTTATTATTTTTTCTTATCCTCTTTATTCTCTTGACTTCTCTTGATCTCTCTTGCATTCTTGTTATAGCAATGGTTAGTCAGTCTCCCAGATGGGTGAATCCAATGGCCTCAATCTTTACTCCCAGCAATAACCCTGCAAGCCTTTTCTTGGGGGTTAATCATTCCAGCCTCATCCCTAAGGGCAGTATGGTAGCACAGTGGTTAGCACTGCTGCCTCACAGCGCCAGAGTCCCAGGTTTGATTCCAGCCTCGGGTGACTGTCTGTGTGGAGTTTGCACATTCTCCCCGTGTCTGCGTGGGTTTCCTCCGGGTGCTCTGGTTTCCTCCCATAGTCCAAAGCTGTGCAGGTCAGGTGAATTGGCCACGCTAAATTGCCCATTGCATTAGTCAGAGGGAAATGGGTCTGGGTGGGTTACTCTCAGGAGAGTCAGTGTGGACTTATTAGGCCAAAGGGCCTGTTTCCAATCTAATCTAACCCCCTCACCTTCTGCTCTGAAGTCAGCACTTAGGAGTAACAGAGTCTCTTTCTAGGTTGTTCACATGCTTTGCAACAAAACCTTCTTATTCTAATCCAGAAGTCTGTGATGTTCAAAACCTTCTTTAAAAACATTTGGTCACGAGCTGTTGCCAACACGGGCAAAATCAGAATTTTCTCCCTGTTCTAATTGTCCTCAAGAAGGAGAAGGGGAGCAGCTCTCTTCATCCTCTTGACTCTATCTGGCGTCTTATCTAAATAGTTGTATAAGACACTAGTTTGACCTCAGCTGGAGTACTGTATAGAGTCATGGGTGCCACATTATGAGGAAGATGTGAACACATTGCAGGCAGAGCAGTAGTGATTTCCAAGAATGGTTCCAGAAATGAGGGAGTTCTGTTGTGTGGAGAGTTTGAAGCAATTAGGACTGGTTTCCTTTGAGGGAAGGAGGCCAAGAGGAGAGTTGCTCGAAATTTTCAAAATAGTGATTAGACTGGAGAGTGTAGATAGAAATAAGCTATCCTTGCTCATTAAAGGAACAAGGATGACAGGAAATAGAGTAATGTGCATGAGAAAAGAGCCTTTTTCATACAGCAAGCTGTTAATGTATGGGTTTTAAAGTGACATGCAAAGGATGATGTGAGAGAAAAGTTTTTTCAACCAGAGGGTGATAGACTATGGAATGCAATGCCGTAGCTGAGGTGGGTGATTGGGAGCTAAGGTGCTTCTACTGTTTGCACTTGGTCAGCACCTGGGCAGATCAGAGATGTGCCCAGTTCTTCTCCAGTTTGGTCGGCTTTGGGCAAGGCACTCCCACGAGGTGCTACAGATACTGCATGTTTTCAGGGAGAGTTTGAAAATGTCATGGAAATGTTTCCTTTGTCCTCCTGCTAACTGCTTGCCACGACAGAGTGCAGAATAGAGAGCTTGCTTCAGAAGTCACCTATTGAGCATGCAGCTGATATGGACCACCCAATGGAGCTGATTGGCAGTAACCAGTATCTCGATGCTGAACAGATATTAGAAGCTGCTAGAGGATTTACAAGGTTCTGTGGAGGCATTGCTGGCGATATTCCCTTACAGATCGGGGGGTCTATACTGGACATTATCCATGTCTCTGATGTATACAGGAAAACTCAGAATGCTCTACCCTGTCGAACCTAGTATCAGGTTTGAGAGCACTGTCAACCAGCGCAGTTCAACCAAACGCTGCACTGAGACTCAGGGGATGATGTTGAATCCCACCATCGAAAGGAAACCACCAAGATTTGAGAATTGATCCACATTGCCCATTGATTTCGTAACAGGAGGGTAAAAAAGGGTGGCACTAAAAAAAGCACAGCAGGTCAGGCAGCATCAGAGGAGCAGAAGAATCAACATTTCAAATGTCAACTCTTCTGCTCCTCGAATGCTGCCTGACTAGCTGTGCTTTTTCCAGCGTTATATTTTTCGACTCTGATCTCCAGCATCTGCAGTCCTCACTTTTTCCCTGTTCACAGTAGGGGTCTGTGTTGTGCAGCGGGTACAAGCTAAACCAGGACATTTTATCTTTAGTTGTATAACCTAAAGCCCGTTCTCTCAAATGCCTGTGTAAACACATTGATGATAATTTGGAGCTCAGCCTCTTGAAGGTGTGTACATACAAGCCTCGTCTTCATCTTGCAGCTTGTCAACAGAGGTTGGGTTGGACTTGGTTTTGGGCTGTGGGCAACAAACGAACAGTTTCTTGTCATCCATTCTCATGGTAACTTCATGGATGCATGATGGTGGAGAGTTGAGGTGAGGTACAGGAGCAATCACAGTGTTGGTGCAGAGGGAGTTCCAAGTTTTTGACCATGAAATGTGAAAGAACAGCAATATATTTCCAAATCAGGATAACGTTTATCTTACAAGACACCCTGCAGATGGTGATATTCCCATGTATCTGCTGCTCTTGTTCTTCAAGGTGGTACAGGTTTAGAAGGTGCACTCAAAGGAACACTGGTGAGTTGCTGCAGTGCATATAGTCAGTTCTGCTATCACGTGGTAGTTCCATTCTTGTGCAATCTATAAGAAAATTGCATAATAGCAGCACCATTTAAACTAATGGGATAGGAACCACGTTATAAACAAGACATGCTTTAAAAGTTTGTGCTTTAGATACAGTGTCCACAATTCTATGTCCTATTATGTAGGTTAGTTTGATATTAGAGAAGGATGAAAGTTTGGTACAACATCAAGGGCCGAAGGACCTGTACTGTGCTGTACTGTTCTATGTTCTGTGTTCTAATTCATCAATCGTGTTATAGTGAATTGCATTAACGAAACGTATGGTATAGGAGAACGACCTGTATTGTAAATAGTCCGCACTGCCGCCACTGTGTGTCAGTGAAAGGAGCGAATGTTGAAACTGGTGGTTGGGCCGCAAATAAAATCCAGCGCTTGTCCCAGATAAGGTTGAATTTCTTGAGTATTGATGGAGCTGCACTCATCCAGGCAAGTTGAGAGTATTCCATCACACACATGATCTGTGCCTCATGGAGGGTCAACAGGCTTTGGGGGCTCAGGCGATGAGTTACCTACTGCATGATACCCAGCCCAAATAGGATGCATAATAGTACATGAGCAAATTAGTTGAAGAAGCAAAATTAGTCAAGAATGCTGGTCATGTCTTGAGTACTGTAAAAAACATTTGAGATTTCATCCTACATTTGAAAGATAACATTTACAGCAATGATACGTTCCCTCTGTGGTTTGTTGAAAGGTCAGCCTACAAGTTCAAATCTTCATTACAACAGTCTATGAAGTGTTTTCTGAAGTATTTCTTTGCCAATTAGGTACTTTGGGGCATCTTGAGAATATACAAGGGGTTTTATGAATCCAAACATTTCTTTCTCAATGAAAATAGAATGCACAAATTTACACTTTGGTCAAGTGCTTCAAGCATTTGAGTCAATGATTGTAAAAGGTTAGGATTGGATGGGAAGGCATGAGAAAACAAGATGTTAAGTCTCACAGGGCAGCGTCACCAATTCTGTGTGGAATTTACTCATTCAGTTTAATTTGCGATTTTGTTACTTTAACAATGAATCTCTGTAAGTTGAATGGAGAGGAATGTTTGTCAATAAAATCAAACAATCGTTCCACTTGACAAGGTCATTGTTCTCTCAAATGTTAAGTTCGCTGGATTTTCGCTGTGTAATATAAATGAAAACGTCTCTTTGCAGTAAGCTTGTTGAAAGCTTACTGAACTGGTACATTCACTGTCGACGTGAATTCATTAACAAACGATTCAATGCTGCCAGCTTTGCTGAACCGCAACCTTGTTGAGGGAGACAGTGAATGGGTGACCAAAAGACAGAGAAAGAGTAGGAAGGCAGTGCAGGTGTCCACTGCAGACATCTCCCTCCAAAACCGGTATACCGTTTTGTATACTGTTGGGGGAGATAGCTCACCAGGGGAGGGCAGCAGTTGTCAAGATCATGGCACTGTGGTGGGCACTGCTGTTCAGAAGGGCAGGAAAAAAGACTCGTGGGACCATAGTCATAGGGGATTCTATTGTGAGGAGAGTAGATAGACAGTTTTGTGGCCGAAAACGGGAGTCCCGGATGGTATGTTGGTCAGGGATGTCACTGATCGGCTGCAGAGCATTCTAAAAGGGGAGGGTGAACAGCCAGTTGTCTTGGTGCATATAGGCACCAATGATATAAGGAGAAAGCGAGATGAGGTCCTGAAAGAAGAATTCAGGGAGCTAGGAGAGAAGTTAAAGAGGAGGACCTTAAAGGTAGTGATCTCAGGATTACTACCAGTGCCACATGCTAGCCAGCGTAGAAATGAAAAAGATAGGTAGGATGAACATGTGGCTTGAGAGATGGTGTAGGAGGGAGGGGTTCAGATTTGTTGGACATTGGGACCGATTCTGGGGAAGGTGGGACTATTACAAAAGGGATGGTCTACATCTGAACCAGACCGAAACCAATGTCCTTGGGGGAGTTTTTGCTAGTGCTGTTGGGGAGGTTTTAAACTAATGTGGCAGGGGGCTGGGAACCAGAAGAGAAAACAAGTAGGCAGCGAGGTAGAGACAGGAGACTGTAAGAATTATGAAGATAACATTAAAAAAGGGAAGAATAGGCAGAGAGCAGGTGAGCGCAAAACAACTGGTGGCCTGAAATGCATCTGCTTTAATGCTAGGAGTATAGTGTGTAAGGCAGATGAACTTAAGGTTTGGATTGGTGCCTGGGATTATGACATTATTGTCATCACAGAGACTTGGTTGAAGGAAGGGCTTGATGATTGGCAACTAAATGTTCCAGGGTATAGATGCTTCAGACAGGACAGGGGGGGAAGTAAAAGAGGGGGTGGAGTTGCATTGCTAGTCAGGGACGATATCACGGCTTTTCTAAAGGAGGACACTATGGCGGTCTTGGGTAGTGAGGCATTATGGGTGGATCTGAGATATAAGAAGTGTGTAGTTACATTGTTGGGGCTGTATTGCAGGCCTCTCAACAGTGAGCGTGAGGTAGAAGAACAAATAAGTAAACAGATTATGAATAGATGTGGAGGCACTAGGGTAGTGGTGATGGGAGATTTTAATTTTCCCAACATTGACTGGGATACACTTAGCGTCAGAGGTCTGGATGGAGTAAAATTTGTACGAAGCGTCCAGGAGAGTTTTCAAGAGCAGCATGTCAATAGTCCGATGAGGGAAGGGGCCATATTGGACCTGGTGTTGGGGAATGAGCCAGGACAAGTGGTAGAAGTTGCGGTGGGGGATTTCTTTGGGAACAATGACCACAATTCTGTAAGTTTTAGAATATTTGTAGATAAAGAAGAGAATGGTCCTAAGGGAAGAGTACTAAACTGGGCCAAGGCCAATTATATCAAAATTAGGCAGGAGCTGGGAAATATGGATTGGACACAACTATTTGAAGGGCAGTCCACATTTGAGATGTGGGAGGCTTTCAAAAATAGGTTAATGGCAGTGCAGGATAGGCGTGTCCCGTTGAAGGCAAAGGATAGGAAGGGCAAGATTCGTGAACCGTGGATGACAGGAGAAATTGTATGACTAGCCAAGAGGAAAAGGGAAGCGTACATAAAATCTAAAGTGTACATAAAGCGTACATAAAGGCAGCTAAGAACAGAACAGGCCCTGGAGGAATATCGCAAGAGTAGGACAAGTCTTAAACAAGGAATCAAGCGGGCGAAAAGGGGTCATGAAATAGCATTAGCAAGCAGAATTAAGGAAAATCCCAAAGCATTTTATTCTTATATAAGAAGCAAGCGGGTAACTAGAGAAAGGATTGGTCCACTAAAGGATAATGAAGGAAGGCTGTGTGCTGAACCTGAGAGAATGGGTGAGATTCTGAATGATTACTTTGCATCAGTGTTCACTGAGGAGAGGAACATGATGAATCTTGAGATTAGCGATAGAACTTTGATTAGTGTGGATCACGTTGGCATAAGTATGGAAGATGTGTTGGGTATGTGACAGGTTATTAAGGTGGACAATTCCCCGGACTGAATGGGATCTATCCCAGGTTGCTGAGGGAGGTGAGAGAGGAAATAGCTGGGGCCCTGACAGATATTTTTGTGGCATCCTTAAATACAGGTGAGGTGCTGGAGGACTGGAGGGTTTCTCATGTTGTCCCCCTGTGCAAGAAGGGTAGTAGGGATATTCCGGGTAACTACAGACCAGTGAGCCTGATATCTGTGGTGGGGAAGTTGCTGGAGAGGGGACTGAGAGATAGGATCTATTTATATTTAGAAAAGAATGAGCTTATCAGTGATAGGCAACATGGTTTTGTGTGGGGGAGATCGTGCCTTACCAACTTAATAGAGTTCTTCGAGGAAGTGACCAATTTGTTAGATGAAGGAAGGGCTGTTGATGTCATATACATGGACTTTAGTAAGGTGTTTGATAAGGTTCCCCATTGTAGACTAATGGAGAAAGTCACATGGTGTGCAGGGTGTTCTAGCTAGGTGGATAAAGAACTGGTTGAGCAACAGGAGACAGAGAGTAGTAGTTGAAGGGGGTTTCTCGAAATGGAGAAAGGTGACCAGTGGTGTTCCACAGGGATCAGTGCTGGGGCCACTGTTGTTTGTAATATATAAATGATCTAGAAGAGAGCACTGTTGGTATGATCATCAAGTTTTCAGATGAGACAAAGAATGGTGGAGTAGCAGAAAGTATAAGGACTATCAGAGAATACAGGAGGATATAGATTGACTGGAGAGTTGGGCGGAAAAGTAGCAGATGGTTTTCAATCCAGACAAATGTGAGGTGATGCATTTAGGCAAGTCTAATCCCAGAGCAAATTATACAATGAACGGAAGAGCCTTGGGAAAAGTTGATGGGCAGAGAGATCTGGGAGTGCTGGTCCATTGCACCCTGAATGTTGCTGCACAGGTGGATAGAGTGGTCAAGAAGGCATATAGTATGCTTGCCTTCATTGGATGGGATATTGAGTATAAGAGCTGGTAAGTCATGTTAAAATTGTACAAGACATTGGTTCGGCTGCATTGAGAATACTATGTACAGTTCTGGGCGCCACATTACCAAAAGAGTGTGGATGTTTTGGAGAGGGTGCAGAGAAGGTTTACGAGGATGTTGCCTGGTATGGAAGGTGCTAACTATGAGGAGAGGTTGCGTCGGTTAGGTTTATTTTCACTAGAAAAAAGGAGATTGAGGGGGGACCTGATTGAGGTCTACAAAATCATGAAGAGTGGATAGTGACAAGCTTTTTCCCAGGGTGAAGGATTCAATAACGAGAGGTCATGCTTTCAAGGTGAGAGGTGGAAAGTTTAAGGGGGATACACGCGGCAAGTACTTCACACAGAGGGTAGTGGGCGTCTGGAACGTGTTGCCAGCAGAGGTGGTAGAGGCAGGCATGGAAGATTCATTTAAGATGCATCTGGACAGATGCATGGGTAGGTGGGGAGCAGAGGGATACAAATGTTTAGGAATTGACTGACAGGTTTAGACAGTACATTTGGATCGGCTCAGGCTTGGAGGGCTGAAGGGCCTGTTCCTGGGCTGTAAATTTTCTTTGTTCTTTGTTGTTCTTCATGCCCCACATGAAACTAATTTACCATTTTTTTGAAAACACATGCTTGTATACAGAATCTGAGTTTCCAACCTATATTCCAAATTGACCATCTTCCATTAAGCTTCCCTCAATTTCTCTGGGGTTGCTTTTGATGGATTTTGAAAGGGAGAGGAATCAGTTAAAATGCATTAACATTTGTGGGGTTTTTTTTAAATGCCTCCATTTGTTTTCACCACTGATGAATTTTAAGCTTGTCAGGGTAAGAAAGAGGGACACTAAGTGGCAAAAAATTTCAGGAATCCAGAGCCAATATCCTAAGTTATGCTGCAGTTTAGCAGAATAAAGCTCTCTTTCCTTTTCCTCTGGCCCACTACATGACTCAAACCTGAACAAAACCAGGCATCTCTGTCATGAAAAATGCAAGAATGTATGTAACATTTACACAGTGCCTTTTACTAACTTAAGTGATGTCAAAGTGCTTTGGAATCAATTAAATACCTGTGAAGTGTAGTCACATTTGTAATGTAGTAATGTTGTGTTCACAATAAGCACAGAACACCATAGAAATAAATGCCAAAGTAGGTCATTTAATCATTCAAGCCCATTCTGCCATTCAATGAGATTTTCTGTTCTGACACTATTTTCCTGTACTACTCCGCATCGCTCAGTATTTTTAATATATGGTGATCTATTGATCTCCAGTGGATTCTATAAACGGCGATGTGATCACATCCTGGATTCTAATGATACCCGTTGAAAGATAAAGATTGAGCATGGTACAAGAATTCAAATGTTAAAAACAGGAAGTGCTGGAGAAACTCTACAGGCTTGGCAAAAGAAACAGCATTAACATTTTGAGCCCAAGTGAGTGTAGTCAGAGTTCTGAAGCAGGGTCAGATCATTGAACTATTAACTCCGTTTTTCTCTCTCTACTACTGTTGCCACACATGTGGATTCTCTCCAGCACTTGGAGTCATAGAGATGTACAGCATGGAAACAGACCCTTCGGTCCAACCCATCCATGCCGACCAGATATCCCAACCCAATCTAGTCCCACCTGTCAGCACCTGGCCCATATCCCTCCAAACCCTTCCTATTCATATACCCATCCAAATGCCTTTTATGTGTTGCAATTGTACCAGCCTCCACTACATCCTATGGCAGCTCATTCCATACACGTACCACCCTCTGCATGAAAAAGTTGCCCCTTAGGTCCCTTTTATATCTTTCCCCCCTCATCCTAAATCCATGCCCTCCAGTTCTGGACTCCACCATCCCAGGGAAAAGATCGTATCTATCGACCTTATCTATGCCCCTCATGATCTTATAACCTCTACAAGGTCACCCCTTAGCCTCCGATGCGCCAGAAAAAAACAGCCCCAGCCTATTCAACCTCTCCCTAAAGCTCAAATCCTCCAATCCTGGTAACATCCTTGTAAATCTTTTCTGAATCCTTTCAAGTTTCACAACATCCTTCCAACAGGAAGAAGAGCTCAATTGCACGCAATATTCCAAAAGTGGCCTAACCAATGTCCTGTACAGCCACGACATGACCTCCCAACTCCTGTGCTCAATACTCTGACCAATAAAGGAAAGCATACCAAATGCCTTCTTTACAATCTTATCCACCTGTGGCTCTACTTTCAAGGAGCTATGAACCTGTACTCAAAGGTCTCTTTGTTCAGCAACACTCCCTAGGACCTTACCATTAAGTGTATAAATCCTGCTAAGATTTGCCTTTCCAAAATGCAGCACATCACATATATCTGAATTAAACTTCATCTGCCATTTCTCAGCCCATTGGCCCATCTGATCAAGGTCCCATTGTAATCTGAGGGAACCTTTTTTGCTGTCCACTACACCTCCAATTTTGCAAACTTAATAACTATGCCTCTTATGCTCACATCCAACTCATTTATATAAATGACAAAAAGTTGTGGACCCAGCACTGATCCTTGTGGTGCTCCACTGGTCACAGGTTCGATGTGTTTTTTAAAATTTAAATTCTTCAGCTTTCGCTCCATTTCACTTTTATTCTCTGCATCTGAAGGTTGGACAATCTGGTCATCCAGTTCAGTGTGGAGAAAGTATTGTACTGTCAGAAGTGTTAGCTTTTAAGTGAGATAAGAAACCAAAGCCTCCTCTATTCACTCCATGTGTTACAACGCAACCTAAGTACAGGGCCCAGGACATAGTATTGAATGCGATGCTTTATTGACAACATCATCCTGTGGAACATCCTGAGACTGTGAAAGATGATTTTGAAAACTCTTTCATGGAACATTGACATCCCCACCAAAGGGCTACTGCTTGTTGCCTGTTGCATATAGATGTTGAATTGAAAGGCCATGTCAATGGGCAGTTAAGGGTAAGCCACATTGCTGTGGGTCTGGAGTCACATGTAGGCCAGTCCAAATAAAATGGCAGATTTCCTTCCCCACATGTCATTAGTGAACCAGATGGTTTTTTTTTGATGATCATCAATGATCATTATATACTCAACATAACTGAGATGAGCTTTACATTCTATGAGGTCCACCTGGCAATCACTACACTGATGGAAGGTTTTTTCCCACCTAAAAATGAATTAATAAAATAGTTATTAATTTAATCTAAATTCCAGCAGCAGCCGTGATGAGATTTGAACCCTCGTCCCAACAGTATTAACCTGATCTTGCTGAGCTGCGAATCCAGTGAAGTATAGTTATTCTGTCTTTCCCCACATAAAGGATGTGTACTGTTTTAAGGATAAGCTGGGGAGTCCTCCCTGATGCTGTGATCAACATTTCTCCCACAGCCATCATTGCCGAAAACAGATTATTCTGTTATTATTTCACTGTCTTTTGTGTGGGTTTCTTTTGTGCATTGATGCTGCAGTGTTTCTCACCTTGCAACACTTCAAAGGTACTTCATTGGCTGCAGATCCCTTTGGAAAGTCCTAACGTTGTGAAGGTCATGGTATAAATGTAAGCCTTTGTTTTTCAATTCTGTAAAATGGTGTAGGACATCCTGAGGTCAGAAATGGCACTGTGCAACTTGTTTCTTTTCATTTTGCTCTCTGCAAGCTTCCTGCATCAAAAACCAATATGTTTATTTACATCCTCAAGGGTTTCAATACCATCTCTGTTTTGTACTGTCTTCACAAACCCTTCATGCCTGCTAATGTGTTGAGGTCAAGGGAGCTCAGCAGCTGACAGTTGATGCAGTGGTGGATTGGGCTTTGTGGTACATCATAACTCTTGAAGTGCTTTTCATTAGTGCAGGACAACACAACCTATCTATAATCCAGCATTTGTCCCTGGAGTGCTGTACATGACATGGTTCACAAGTTACAAGAGTACCATCTTTTCTTTGTCTTCTTCTATACAACACTTTTCACTGTATTTTGTAACAAAATGCACGTGATAATAAATAAATCAAATCGAGGGAGAAAGAGAATTGAAAAACAGAAGAAAGGCTTGCATTTCTCCAGTGCCTTTCAAGGCACCCTAATGAGCTTTGCAACTGGTGAGGTACTTTTGAAATGCCATATAGTATTTATGGGTGGCACAGTGGCTCAGTGGTGAGCACTGCTGCCTCCTAGCACCTGGGTTCGATTCCCGCCTGTCTGTGTGGAGTTTGCACATTCTCCCCATGTCTGCGTGGGTTTCCTCCCACAATCCAAAGATGTGCAGGTCTAGTGAATTGGCCACGCTAAATTGCCTACAGTGTTAGTCAAGGGTAAATATGGGTTTGGGTGGGTTTCTCTTCGGAGGGGCGGTGTGGACTTGTTGGGCCGAAGGGCCTGTTTCCACACTGTAGAAGATCTAATGTAATCTAGCAAACAGGGCAGCCATCTTGTGCACAGTAAGCTGCCACAAATTACAATATCATAACAACTTGGAGACAGTTCAGGGGAAGGTGACCAGGTTAATTCCAGAGATTAAAGGCTTGGTTTACAAGGGGAAATGACATAGTTTAGGCTCATACTCATTCAAGTTTTGAAGAATGAGAGGACATCCAGTTGAGGTAAATGAGATGTTAAAGCAGATTGACAAAGTGGATGTTTCGCCTTGTGGGGCAATCGAGAAATGAGAGGCAATAGTTTTAGGTTTAGGAATGGTAGATATAGCACATAGATTAGGAGGAACGTCTTTTATCAAAGGGTTATCAACCTGTGGAATTCACTACCTCTGAATGCAGCGGAGGCTGGGACAGTGAATACATTTAACGTGATAAACAGATGTTTAATAAGTAGCCATTCGAGGGTTATGGAGAGCAGACAGGAATCGAGTTGAAATCAAGCGAGATCAGTTATGATTTTATTAAAAGGTTGTGCAGGCTTGAGGGCTGGTCCTTATATTCTTGGGACATATATCCTTATGTTGTTGATTGAAATATATTAGGCTGGAACACCAAGGAGAACTCAGCTACTTCTCCTTACAATTATTGGCATGAGATTTTGTTTGGCCACTCAAGAGATTAAAGTCTTATACGAAACAAAAGCCTCCACAGGCACACTACTCCCTTGGTGCTGCATTGGTAGATTTACCTTCCTTTCAGTACTTAAGCCTTGGAATATGACTTGAACCCAATATCGCCCTGCTAAGATTTCAGAATATGGAGGCACCAATTTAAGACTGAGATGAGGAGGAATTTCTTCTCTCAGAGGGTTGTGAGTCTTTGGGACTCCTTGCCACAGAGAGCTGTGGGGGCAGAGTCCTTGTGTATATTTAAGGCTGAGATTGAGAGATTTTTGATCAATAGGGGAGTTAAGGGTTACGGGGAAAGGGCAAGAAAGTAGACCTAATTAATGTTAGATCAGCCATGATCCTATTGAATGGTGGAGCAGGCTTCACGGGCTTACTCCCACTCCTATTCCTTATGGTCATCAGGTTGTTTTTCTCCCAAGTGAAGCACACAGAGCATACAGAATGAAGGAAGGAAAAGATAAAAAAAAAGTAGGAGCATGCTTTGGCCACACAACCCATTAATCCCAGATGTGCTATTCAAGTCAAAGAGTGTGGCGCTGGAAAAGCACAGCAGGTCAGGCAGCATCTGAGGAGCAGGAGAATCGATGTTTCGGGCTTAAGCCCTTCATCAGGAATGAGGCTTGTGGGCCAAGGGGGCTGAGAGATAAATGGGAGGGGGTGGGGCCGGGGGGAAGGTAGATGGGAATCCAATAGGTAGATGATTGTGGGAGGGATGGTGATAGGTCGGAGAGGAGGGTGGAGCAGATAGGTGGGAAGGCAGATGGCCAAGTAGGACTGTTTAAGAGGGCGGTGCCGAGTTGGAAGGTTGTATCTGGGATAAAGGGGTGGGGGAGGTGGGGTGGGGATGAGGAAACTGGTGAAGTCCACATTGATTCCATTTGGTTGGAGGGTCCCAAGGCAGCAGATAAGGCGTTCTTCCTCCACGTGGTTAGGGTTTGGCGATGGAGGAGACCCAGGACTTGCATGTCCTTCATGGAGGGGAAGAGGGAGTTAAGGTGTTCAGTCATGTGACGGTGAGGTTGGTTGGTGCGAGTGTCACAGAGATGATCTCCAAAATGATTCACAAGTTGGTGTGCTGTCTTCCCGATGTAGAGGAGACCACATAGGGTGTAACGGATACAATAGATGATGTGTGTAGAAGTACAGGTAAATTTCTGTTGGATGTAAAAGGATCCTTTGAGGCCTTGGACAGAGGTGAGAGGGGAGGTGTGAGCCCAGGTTTTGCACTTCCTGTGATGGCAGGGGAAGGTGCCGAGGGTGGAGGGTTGTTTGGTGGAGTGGGGGCATGGACTTGACGAAGGAGTCGTGGAGGGAATGGTCTCTCTGATAAGTAGATGGGGTGGGGAGGGAATATACCTCTGGTAGTGGGGTCTGTTTGTATGTGGTGGAAATGGCGGAGGATGCTGCAGTGTATCCAAAAGTTGTTGGGGTTCAAGGATCATGGCTTCTGTCCTTGTTGCTGTTGGGGTTCAAGGGCAGAGGTGCGGGAAGAGGAGGAGATGCGCTGGAGGGCATCATTGACCATGTGGAAGGAGAAATTGCAGTCTTTGAAGAAGGAGGCAATCTGGGATTTTCTATGGTAGAATTGGTGCTCCTGTAACCAGATGTGGTGGAGGTAGAGAAACTGGGAATTCAACAAGATGATAACTGATTTACATTTTCTTGTGTGATTCCCAAATTTCTTGATTTCCTCTATGTTCAAAACCTCTTCATCTCAGTTTTGAATATATTCGGCAAGTGGACATTTTCAGTTTCCAGGGCAAGAAGATTCCAACAATTCACAAACCTGAGTGTTGGGGAAACCTCTTCTCATTTTATTCCAAAATGGCCAACACTTTACCCTGAGATTGTTGTCTGTTACTCTAGAATACCCAGTCAATAGGGAATAAAACTCTAATCACACACACAATGCCAAATTCTGTTTGTTTCAATGAGACTACCCCTCATTCTTCTACACTTTTAGGAATAAAGACCCAACATACTCAGGAAAAGATGGATAGAGAGATTTAACAGACACTCAAGTGGACGAGGACAATGAAAAAAAAATGAAGGAAATTGTTATGAAGGGATGCAGCAGAAAGTGACGGAGACAAAAGTGAACACAAGGGAAGGGGCATATATCTGTTTGGGGAAATAATTTGTCTTCAACCTTAGTTGAAAAAAAAAACTTTTTGTTTCATTTATGTGATGAGGCTGTTACTGGCTAGGCAGCAGTTATTGCCCATCCCTAATTGCCTAGAGGACATTTAAGAGTCAACAGCATTGCTCTGAGTCTGGAGTCACATGTAGGCCAGATCAGATAAGGATGAGAGATTTCTTTCCCAAAAGGGGAACCAGATGAGGTTTTCCTGACAATCAGCAGTGCATTTGTGGTCATCATTAGATATTTAATTCCAGATTTTTAAAAAAATTACTGAATTTAAATTCCACTGTCTGCCGTGACAGGATTTGAACCTCGGTTCCCTGAACATGATCTGGGTCACAGGATTATAAGTTGAGCAACATATTACCACTAGGCCATCACCTGCCTGTAATGTTTGTCTTTGTTTTGATGTGTTTGGATTTTTAAAAAGATATTTCTCTCTCAGCAGCAGTGTCCCTAATGGAGACGATTGAGTTGAATGCAAGTCCATCTAAAGGGAATCATTGGAAACGATGTGTGCAAGGTTATGAAGAATACGCCAGAGCTTAGCACTGATTCTGGATTAGTGATGCTGGAAAAGCACAGCAGTTCAGGCAGCATCCGAGGAGCAGTAAAATCGACATTTCAGGCAAAAGCCCTTCATCAGGAATACAGGCAGAGTGCCTGAAGGGTAGAGAGGTAAATGAGAGGAGGGTGGGGGTAGGGAGAAAGTAGCATAGAGTACAATAGGTGAGTGGGGGAGGGGATGGTTATAGGTCAGGGAGGAGGGTGGAGTGGATAGGTGGAAAAGAAGATAGGCAGGTAGGACAAGTATGGGGACAGTGCTGAGCTGGAAGTTTCGAACTGGGGTGAGGTGGGGGAAGGGGAAATGAGGAAACTGTTGAAGTTCACATTGATACCCTGGGGTTGAAGTTTCCGAGGCAGAAGATGAGGTGTTCTTCCTCCAGGCATCGGGTGGTGAGGGAGCGGCGGTGAAGGAGGCCCAGGACCTCTAAGCTACTTTCTCCCCACCCCCACCCTCCTCTCATTGATCTCTCCTCTCTATGCTACTTTCTCCTCACCCCCACCCTCCTCTCATTTATCTCTCTGACTCTATGCTACTTTCTCCCCACCCCCATCCTCCTTTCATTTATTTCTCCACCCTTCAGGCACTCTGCCTGTATTCCTGATGAAGGGCTTTTGCCCGAAATGTCGATTTTACTTCTCCTCGGATGCTGCCTGAACTGCTGTGCTTTTCCAGCACCACTAATCCAGAACCTCCATGTCCTCGGCAGAGTGGGAGGGGGAGTTGAAATGTTGGGCCACAGGGCGGTGTGGTTGATTGGTGCGTGTGTCCCAGAGATGTTCCCTAAAGCGCTCTGCTAGGAGGCGTCCAGTCTCCCCAATGTAGAGGAGACCACATCGGGAGCAACGGATACAATGAATGATATTGGTGGATAGTCAGTACAGACATGATGGGCCAAATTACTTTCTGCACTATGAAACCTCTGGGAGAAAGTGAGGACTGAAGATGCTGGAGATCAAAGTCGAGAGTGTGGTGCTGGAAAAGCACAGTCAGTCAGGCAGCGTCCGAAGAGCAGGAGAATTGACATTTCGAGCATAAGCTCTTCATCAGGAATTCCTGATGAGGGGCTTCTGCTTGAAACATGAATTCTCCTGCTCCTTGGATGATGCCTGACTGACTGTGCTTTCCCCGTGCCACACCCTCGACTATGACACTTCTGTCTTTCACTTCATAAATAAAACTGGTGCGGGATGAGAGCATTCTCTCACATACATCAAAATTGTAAGATGGTGGCTTTTACCCATAAGTTGCTGACAAACCAGCCACCTAATAGCACACCATACAATACATCTCCTCTACTAGGCCAATGAGGAGTCAAGTCAAGGGAATGAAGTAAGTTAGTTTCTGTGAGTTACAATTGGATTCTGCTCTTTACTGTACTGTCAGCTACCTATGAGAATTTACAAATTCCCAGAGTGAGATCAAATCTGCTGCTTCTCCTTTAATTACACTTATTCTTCATCCTGACTGATGTTCTTTATAGTGGCCATGACACAGGAGAGTATTGAATCATGAAGGGCATTAGTTATCTCCCTAAGCAGGAGTCTAAGCATCAAAATGATACACCAATCAGTTTGAGGTTGAAAACAAAACCTATCCTCACGGGGAGATTTGCGAGTGCTGTTGGGCAAGGTTTAAAAGGAACCTCAGAGTGGATTCACATGGAATAAAACCAAAACTGGATGTGGAAAGTAGAAAATCTGTAAAATAGAAAGCAGCAGAAACAAATCCTGGAAACCACCCAGATCAAACTACAGGAGGGGGGGTTAAAAAGACTGAACTGAAATTACTCTATGTAGCATTTGCAACGAGAAAGATGAAATTAATGGTGCCAGCAAAAATTAAATGTTATGATTTAATTGCCATTATGGAGATTTCACTGCAGAGTGAATCAAGAATTGGGAATTGAATATTGGAGGGTAGTTAGCAGTAAGGAGGGACATGTACAAATGAAAAGCAGCTAGGGCAGTGCTGACAATAAGAGATGGTATTAGTGAGAGAGGATCACTGACCAAAAGAATGGGATATAGATTCTGCTTGGGTGAAGCTAAGGAGAAAGTAAGGGGCAAAAAATATTAGCGGGAGCGGTTTCCGGGCAACTAAACAGTATTTCTATGGTCAGGCACAGAACCTATGTAAAGGGGGATGCAGTCATCATGGGAGACCTCAATCCTCAGATTGACTGGGTAACCCTAATGAGCAATGGTTAACAGGCAGAATGTAGCGATAAATAGATCAATCTCAGGCTGAGATACACAAACCAATGAATTAGTACCAGAATTAGGCTAGTTGTCCCCATGAGCCCTGCTATTCCATATATTATGATGATCAGCTGATCATCAGCTTGCACTTTGGATTCTATATTCCTATTATCGCCCACAATATTTTCTTCCCATGCCTAACAAGAATCTATTTCCATAATAAGTAGACAAAGGACTCTGGAAGGTGAAATCTGAAACAAAAACAGAAATTTCTGGAGAAACTCAGTAGGTCCAGCAGCATCTGTGAAGGGAATAACAGAGTCAATGTTTCGGGTCGAGTGAAACTTTCTGAAATGTCGACTCTGCTTTCTTTCCACGGATGCTGCCGGACCTTCTGAGTTTCTTCAGCAATTTCTGTTTTTGTTGAAGAATCCATTTCCCTCTGCCTTAAAATTAGTCAATGACCCCACCTCCAGCACCTTCTGAGGCTTGGAAACAGACTCTTCGGGTTAACTTGTCCATGCTGACCAGATATCCTCAATCAATCTAGTCCCATTTTCCAACATTTGGGCCATATACCCCCAAACCCTTTCTATTCATGTACCCATTGAGATGCCTTTTAAATGTTGTAATTGTACCAGCCTCCACCACTTCCTCTGCCAGCTCATTCCACACGCATATCACCCTCTGCATGAAGAAGTCGCTCCTCAGGTCTTTTTTATATCTTTCCCCTCTCACCTTAAACCTATGCCCTCTAATTTTGGACTCCCCTATCCTGGGGAAAAGACTTTGTATATTTAACCCGATCCATGCCCTTCATGATTTTATAAACCTCTATAAGGTCACCCCTTTGACGCTCCAGGGAAAATAGCCCCACCCTATTGAACCTCTCCCTATAGCTCAAAACCTCCAACCCTGGTAATATCATTCTCAAAATGCTTCTCCTCAAACCTGCCCTGAAACATTTCTCCTCATTTTAAACAGTGCGTTCTAATTCTGGACTCACCCCCAAGGAGAAACATGCTTTCCACGTCCGTTGTTCTTTTACATCTTATACACTTCAATTAAGTACGTACGGCACAGTAGCTCAGTGGTTAACACTCCTGCTTCACAGCACTAGGATCCCAGGTTCAATTCCAGCCTTGGACAACTGTCTGTGTGGAGTTTGCACATTCTCCCCATGTCTACGTGGGTGTGCTCTGGTTTTCTCACCTGGTCCAAAGATGTGCAGGTCAGGTAAATTGCCCAAAGTGTTAGTGCATTAGTCAGAGGGGAATTGGTCTGGGTGGGTTACTCTTCGAAGGGTCAGTGTGGACTTGTATGGGTCGAAGAGCCTTTTTCCACAATCTAGCGAATCTAATCAAGTCGCCTCTCATTCTTTTACACTCCAGCGGGAACAAGTCCAGCTATGTCCAACTTCTCCTGTTATGTCAACCCAATTATTCCAGTACCTGCAAACGCCTTCTCTGAACTGTGCCCAATCTATTTATAAGCTTCTTCAAATAATGAGACCAAAAGTGTTTGTGGTTTGGCCTCACCTGTGCCCTGCACAACTGGAGCTTAACATCAATACTTCTATATTCGATTTCTTTTGGAATAAAGAATAATATCCTATTAGCCTCTTGTTTGTACCAGCATGCTAACGTTTTGAGACTCATGCTCCTACTTTTGGAATGCTTGAGTCATTCTTCATTTAAGTAACACTTAGCCTTTATATTCTTCCTTCTAAAGTGAACAACTTCACATTTCCCCAAATATACTCCATCTGCCAGACTTCATCCCCTCACCTTAACCTGCCTTTATTTGTCTGCATCCTTCTCATGTTATCTTCATGACATAGTATCCTAACTGCCCTTGTTCCTGCTGTAAGTTGTAGCCAGCATGGGTTGAGAAGTACCATCAAAATTGTTTCAGAAGGTTTCTCTGCGTCAGATGGGAGGACGGTCATTCTACTGTCAGTAACCTTGAATCAGCCAATAGCATCAGCATCGAGGCCATCATCATCCTTAACCAATCTCTGCTTGGACAACCATGTGCTTGGGATGTCTGAGTTCCGACTGCCAAAGCAAATTATCTTCCTTCAGCTCAAGGAAGGCACTCAAACAAGAGGAGGACAAAGGCAGTGTTCAAAAGACTCCCTGAAGGCTCCCTGCAAGAAATGCTACATTGGTATCAATGCATGGGAGACCCGTATTCAAGAGAAACCTCTTGCATGAAGGGACGCAATTCTTCATCCAGCAGCAAGAGTAAGTATGGAAAAGGGACTAGAGAATGGAAGGTTGACAATCTCCAGGCCAGGGACCAATTCCGTCTCTGGGAAACACTTGACACAAATGGGATGGCATGCAGTGGCACTGTGGCTCAGCAGTGAACTCTGCTGCCTCACAGTGCCAGGGACCTGGCTTTGATTCCTGCCTTGGGCTACTGTCTGTGTGGAGTTTGCACATTCTCCCCCTGTTTGTGTGGGTTTCCTCTAGGTACTCCAGTTTCCTCCCACAGTCCAAAGATTTGCAGTTTAGGTGATTCGCTCATAAATTAGACATTCCTAACCTAGGTGCATTAGTCAGGGATAAATGTAGAGCAATAGGGTCTGGGTGGGTTACTCTTTGCAGGGTCAGTGTGGACTTGTTGAGCCAAAGGGCCTGTTTCCACGCTGTAGGGATCCTATCTATTCTATGAAAGTGTGGTTAGAGAAGTGGTTCGAAGATCAGGTTTATGAGTCACACATGGATCCACTGAACCATGGCCAGTGACATGGAATTTCCTAGGCAGACAATCATGCTCATTAGTGAGTTCCCATCATCTTTGCTATTGATATAAGTTATGAAATATCGAGGCCCAGCATATACCCCTGTAAGACTCCATTCATCACGTCTTGCCAGTTACAAAAAGACCCATTTATGCGTATTTATTTTCTGTCAGCTAATCAAACATCTATCCACGCTAATATATTACTACCTGTATATTGTGCACCTTCCTTGAGCATGAACCTTCTATATGGCACCTCGTTAAATGCTCTCTGGAGATGTTAGAACAGCACATCTACAATCACTCCTTTGTCCACCGCATGTGCTACTCCTTCAAAGAGCTAGTAATGGGAACAAAGAAATGGTAAAGAAACTAACTAGGTACTTTTCATCAGTTTTCACAGTGGAAGACAGCAATTAAGGAACACTCTGCAACTTCAGTCTTCCTACCAAAGTGGATCACCTTGGATAATTATGAATTCCCTTTATCAAAACCATGTTGATTACCTACCTATAACCTCTTTAATGATTGACTTTAATACCTTCCTCGTGACAGATAATTGGCCAATTGTTTTCTATTTTCTGCCTCTCTTCCTGCTGGAACAGGTGTCCTTAAATTTGCTATTTTCCAGTCTGGTGGATCACAAGGATTTGTATTTGGCCTCAGCTGACCATTAATGAATTAGATGTGGGGCCAACTGTAATATTTACAAGTTTATAGATGTTACAAAACTTTGGTTCAAATGTGAGTTTGAGGAAGATGCAAAAAGACTTTAAGGGGACTTGGATAGGCTGAGTGAGCCAGACAAGACAATGTTAGATGGAATGTGAGGTGATCCACTTTGGTACGAAGATTGGAGGCATTCTTAAATGCTGTCTTCCACTGTGAAAACTGATGCAAAGTACCCAGTTAGTTCCTTTGCCATTTCTTTGTTGTCCATTAATACATCTCCAGCCTTTTTGGTGGACTGCTGGAAAATCAAACTGGAGAAGTAGTAATGGGGGACACTGAATAGGTGTTTTGCATCAATTTTCACAGTGGAAGACAGCAATAGCATACCAGAACATTAAGAGAGTCAGGGGGCAGTGGTTAGTGTCACGGCCATCATTATGGAGAAGGGGCTGGGGAAGCTGAAAGGTCTGAAGGTGGATAAATCATCCGGACTGAGTGAACTATACCCCAGAGTTCTGAAGGAGATAGCTGGGGAGATTGTGTAAACACTGGTGGTGATTTTTCAGGAATCACTGAAGTCAGAGAGTGTACTGGAGGACTGGAAAATGCCTAGTGTAACACCCCTGTTGAAGAAGGGATGGAGACAGAAGACAGGAAGTTATAAGTTAGTTAGCCTGGCCTTGGTTGTTGTTAAGATTTCAGAATGCATTAAGAAGGGTGAGTTCATGGAGTACTTGGAAGTGCGTGGTCAAGCAGGGTTGAGTCAGCATGGCTTCACGAAAGGAAGTTTATGCCTGATGTATCTGTTAGAATTCTCTGAGGAGGTAATGAGCAAGTTAGAAAAAGGAGAGTCCGTGGATGTTAACTATTTGGATTTCCAGAAGGCTTTTGACAAGGTGCTGCAGAGGAGGCTGCCAAATAAGACAAGAGCCCATGGTGTTAGGGGCAAGGTATTGACATGGATGGAGGATTGACTGACTGGCAGAAGGCAGAGGGTGGGGATAAAGTAGTTTTTTTAAAGATGGCAGCCAGTGGCTAGTGGAGTTCCACATGGGTCAGTTTTGGAACCACAACCCTTCACATTATGTATTAAAGATCTGGACAAAGGAACTGAGGGCATTGTTGCTAAGGTAAGTAGGTAGAAGGACAGGTAGTGTTGAGGAAACTGAGAGGCTGCAGAAGGACTTGGACAAGTTAGGAGAGTGGGCAAAGAAGGGGCAGACAAAACACAATGTGGGAAAGTGTGAGTAGAATAGAGGCAGAGATGATTTTCTAAATAAGGAAAGGGCTCCAGAAATCTGAAGCATAAAGGGACTTGGGAGACCTAGTTCAGGATTCTCTTAAAGTGAACCTATATGTTCAGTTGGCAGTTAGGAAATCAAATAAAATGTTGGCATTCATTTCAAGAGGTCCAGAAAAAAAAGCAGAGTGTACTGCTGAGGCTCTGCTCAGACTGCATTTGGAATATTGAGAGTAGTTTTGGGCATGTATCTAAGGAAGGGTGTGCTGGCATTGGAGGGGGTCTAGAGGAGGTTTACAAGAGGGATCGCAGGAATGGAGGACTTGTCATATAAGGACAGGTTGAGGACTCTGGGTCTGTACTCAATGGAGTTTCGAAGGATGAGGGGGAATCTGATTGAAACCTATAAAATACTGAGAAGCCTGGACAGAGTGGATGTGGAGAGGATGTTTCCACTAGTGGGAGAGACGTGGACCCAGGGGCATAGTCTCAGAGTGAAGGGATGACCCTCTAGAACTGAGATGAGGAGGAATTTCTTCAGTCAGAGGATGGTTAATCTGTGGAACACATTGCTGTGGAAGCCAAGTCATTAAGTGTATTTAAGATTGAGAAAGCTCAGTTCTTGATTAGTTGAAGGATCAAGGGTTACGGGGAGAAAGTAGAAGAATGTGGTTGAGAAATATATCAGTCAATTTTCCTGCTCCTCGGATGCTGCCTGACCTGCTGTGCTTTTCCACCACCACTCTAATCTAGACTCTGATTTCCAGCATCTGCAGCCCTCACTTTTGCCTAGAGGATTGAAGGTGCCATGCTTCAATGATACAAAGCAGTGGTGAGACCGCACCTGGAGTAGTGTGTGCAATTCAAGTCTCCTTGCGTAAGGAAGGATACAGTTGCCATAGAAGAACTACAGCAGAAGTTAGCCAGACCGACTCTTGGAATAATGGGATCATCCCAGAAGGACAAATTGAGGAAATTTGGCTTGTATTCTCTGGAAGAATGAAAGCTGATGACTGAGAAACCTACAATATTCGTAAAGGACTTGACAGTGCGTGAAGAAAGGATGCTCTCCCTGGCTGTGATGTCCAGGAACAAGGGACACAATCTCAGAATAAAAGGTAAGTCATTGAGAACTGAAAGGAGAGGAACTTCTTCTCTCAGAATGGGTGAAGCTTTGGAATTCTCTCCTCCAGTGGACTGGGAAAGATCAGTCATTAATTGAGTTCCAAGACGACTTCAAGACATGGGTGGCAACATGGCTCAGTGGTTAACGCTGCTGCCTCACAGCGTCAGGGACCCGGCTTCAATTCCCACCTCGGGCAACTGTCTGTGTGGAGGTTGCACATTCTTCCCGTGTCTGCATGGGTTTCGTCCGGTTTCCTCTCACAATCTGAAGATGTGCAGGTTAGGTGAATTGGCCATGTTAAATTGCCCATAGTATTAAGTACATTAGTCAGGGGTAAATGTAGGGGAATAGGTCTGGGTGGGTTGCTCTTTAGAGGGTTGATGTGGACTTGTGGGGCTGAAGGGCTTGTTTCCATACTGTAGGAAAACTAATCTAATCAATTCAAAGTTTGTGCGAAGATTTGTAGCTCGGGTGCTCGTTGCTGTGGTTCTGTTCGCCGAGCTGGAAGTTTTTGTTGCAAACATTTCGTCCCCTGGCTAGGCGACATCAGCAGTGCTTGGGAGCCTCCTGCGAAGCGCTTCTTTGATGTTTCCTCCGGTGTTTATAGTGGTCTGTCCCTGCCGCTCCGGTTGTCAGTTTCAGCTGTCCGCTGTAGTGGTTGGTATATTGGGTCCAGGTCGATGTGTTTGTTGATGGAGTTTGTGGATGAATGCCATGCCTCTAGGAATTCCCTGGCTGTTCTCTGTCTGGCTTGCCAGACAGGAAGACAGCTAACAATCCGCATACATGAGCATCACCTAGCCACAAAACAACACGACCAGCTATCCTTAGTAGCCACACACGCAGACAACAAGCAACATGAATTCGACTGGGACAACACTACTATCATAGGGCAAGCCAGATAGAGAACAGCCAGGGAATTCCTAGAGGCATGGCATTCATCCACAAACTCCATCAACAAACACATCGACCTGGACCCAATATACCAACCACTACAGCGGACAGCTGAAACTGACAACCGGAAGCGGCAGGGACAGACCACTATAAACACCGGAGGAAACATCAAAGAAGCGCTTCGCAGGAGGCTCCCAAGCACTGATGATGTCGCCTAGCCAGGGGTCGAAACATTTGCAACAAAAACTTCCAGCTCGGCGAACAGAACCACAGTAATCTAATCAATGGTGACAGTGGGCAAATATTCGGGAAAAGTCACTGATCAGCCATGATCTAGAATGGCAGAGTGGTCTCGTGGAGTTAAATGGCCTACATCTGCTCCTATGTTTGTATACAATACAACAGAAAATTGAGAAGAAGCAAGCATGCCATCCTATGCAACCAGCAGATGCAGAACATTCACCTGAGTTAACCAGTACATCCACCTATGAGTTAACTGAGTTAAACGTTTGGAGATTCAAATCTCAAGGAAGACACTAAACAAAAATTGAGGCTGGCATTCCTACGCCATTCTGGGAGATCACTGAACTGTCAGAAATGCTACCTTTTGGATGAAATGGCAAATGAAGATTCCTACTATTACTGCGTTCTGATGGACAATCAGACCATTCTCAAAAAGTTAACTCAGTTGCTCGCTCCACAGATGCTGCCAGATCTGCTGAATTTCTCCACCACTTTCTAATTTTGTTTCATGACCCTACCAATCCTGATTGCTACTATTATGTTGTTTTAAACAGGACCACAGGTGTTATCCCAGTTGTCCTAGATTTACCCTTCAATCATAGCATTAAACATAGATTATCTTCTTTGTTATCTCTTTGCTGTTTGTGAGGACTCGCTGTGCAGGAATTACATGCTTTCTTAAAAAAACGTTAGACCAGTGGAAATACTTTGGAAGTATTTAATTGGCTGTGAATGTTTTAGCATATTGAGAAAGTTGCCATATAAATACAAATGTTTAGAGTCATAGAGATGTACAGCAAGGAAATAGACACTTTGGTCTAACTCGTCCATGCCAGCCAGATACCCTAACCTAATCTCGTCCCATTTACCAGCATTTGGCCCATATCCCTCCAAACCCTTCCTACTCATCTATCGATCCATATGCCTTTTAAATGCTGTAATTGGACCAGCTTCCACCACTTCATCTGGCAGCTCATTCCACACATGCACTACCCTCTGTATGCAAAAGTTGCCCCTTAGGTCCCTTTTAAATCTTTCCTCTCTCACCTCAAGCCTATCCCCTCTGGTTTTGGATTCCCCTATCCTGGATGAAAGACCTTGGCTATTCACACTATTCATGTCCCTCATGATTTTACAAACTTCTATAACATCCATTTCTTCCTTCTCCCTGAATTTTACTTGGAAAACCCACCTAATCTTCTAACCATTCCTTTAAAATCCACACTGAAGATGACTTCACTTGCTTCAGTCTTCCCTTCATCATACAATGGATAAGCTGTCATAATCCAAATGTGACCCCAATTAATTACAACTTTCTCATAAGAATCATAGACAGATACATTCCAGGAGGGGAATATATTCTTGACACAAGATCCTGAAGCTATACCTGTGGTCATCTCAAATGATGTGAGTTTGTGGTACTGAGAGTTTAGGGTGATTAAGGTAATTCACTGAAACCAGTCTTCCTTTATCTGTAACATAACTAGGACTCATATAATTGTCAGTGGTAAAGGATAGACCACTGGTTATTCTAAACAGAAGACGCTTTGGTCTAACTTAGCTGACAAGGTGGTTAATGGCACAATAGGAATAATTACCATTTACATTAATAGTTGGGCATTAATCCTAAAGATAAAAAGGAAGAATTGCAGAAGCTGGAAATTTGAAACAAAAACAGAATGGTGAAACTCATTCTTTTTACAATTTTCATGTGAAGTGGGACATCTCTGGTTGGGCCAGCATTTATTGCCCATCCCTAGTTGCCCTTGAGAAGGCGGTGGGTTAGCTACCTTCTTGAACTGTTGCAATCTATGCACTGCTGCCAGGGAAGGGATTCCTGGTTTTTGAGCCAGCAACAGTGGAGGAACAATGATATATTTCCAAGTCAGGATGGTGAGTGGCTTGGAGGGGAACTTGCAGCTGCTGGTGTTCCAATGATGAAGGGTTCCTGGACTCAAAACATGAACTCTGTTTTTTTCCTTTTGTACTTTGTTATCTCTACAGATGTTGCCAGACCTACTGAGTTTCTCCAGAGTTTTCTGTTTTTGTTTCAAAATTTCTGAAGATGCTATGAGGCTGTACAGAATACACTCGCATTTTTCAGATACTCATACAGATCTCAACTGCCTCCACCTAAAGAGTGTGCAACACCATCAGGTTGGACGGAGTTTAATGCACCATCAACATTAACCCCTTCTGGACCATTCCCTTACACAGCAAAGTAAAACAAAGAACTGTGGATGCTGAAGATCTGAAACGGAAACAGAAATTGCTGGAGGAACTCAGCAGGTCTAACAACAGCTGTGGAGAGAAATCAGAGTTAACCTTTCAGGTCCAGTGATCCTTCTGGAAAACTGGAGACAAAGTCTCTGTGGAGACAAAGCAGAGTTAACATTTCAAGTCAAGTACCCCTTATACAACAATATCAACTGTGGACTGTGTTAGATTTATTGAGAATTTTAATAAAGGAGCAGCTCCAATAGCTGGATATAATTGTTCATTCACTGGTGGAATTTCAACATTTTTTGAGTCAGAATCATCCCCTTACAGAGAGAGAAAAAAATTAATCCCATTTCACAGAGTCCAACTGGGTTAGACAAAGGAGAGTCATTGGTTGTGAACTATTCCAAGAAGGCCTTTGACAAGTGACGCAGAAAAGGCCACAAAATAGGAGCCCATGGCATTATGGGCAATGTGCTGGCATGGATACAGGATCAGCTGACTGGCAGAAGGCAGAGAGTAGGGATAATGGGGTCTTTTTCAGGGTGGTAACTGGTGACTAGTGGAGTTCCACAGGGGTGTGTTGAGACTTCAACTGTTCACATAATACATCAACAATTTGGAAGAAGGAGCTGAGGGCATTATTGTTAAGCTTGTAGTTGACACAAAGATAGGTAGAGGGACAGGTACAGTTGAAGGATCAGGGAGACTGCAGAATGACTCCCTGCAGTCTAGGAGAGTGGCGAAAGAAGCAGCAGATGGAATGCAATGTGGGAAAGTGTGAGGTTATTTATTTTGATAGGAAGAATAGAGTAGATTTCTAAACAGGGAAAGGCTTCAAAAAACTGAAGCACAAAGAGACAGTTTGGGATTCTCTTAAGGCTAACATGAAGGTTCAGTTGACAGTGAGGAAGTCAAATGCAATGTTAACACTCAGTTTAAGACAGCTGGAAAAAAACCTCAAATATTTACTGCTGAGACTGGATAAGGCACTGATTAGACTGTATTTGGAATATTGTAAGCAGTTTTGGGCCCCATATCGAAGGAAGGATGTGCTGGTCTTGGAGGGGTCCAGAGGAGGTTTACAAGAATGATCCCAGGGATGAAGAGCTTGTCATATGAGGAGTGGCTGAGGACTCTAGGTCTGCACTTGATAGAGTTTAGAAGGATGAGCTGAGATCTGACTGAAAGTTACTGAATACTGAGAGTCCTCGTTAAAATGGACATGGAGAAGATGTTTCTGTTAATAGGGCACAGACTCCAAGTGAAGAAATGACTTTGGAAGTAAGATGAGGAGTAACCATTTTAGCCAGATGGTCATGAATCTATGGAAGTCGTTGCTGCAGAGGGAGTACAACATGCGTTTGGAAGAATGATACCCAAAGTTCAGGGATAAAGTTTTAAGGAGAGATCATATCAACTAGGCCTGTGTTCTCTATAATTGAGAAGGCTAAGGGTGATCTGATCAAAGTCTTCAATAGATTATCAGGAAAAGATGGGGTAGATAAACCAATGTTTCCACTGGTTGGGTGTTCCAGAACTAGAGGACATAGTCTATATTCGATGCTACAGAAATCCAATTGATGAAAGCTTTTCTCGTTCCCTGACAATTGCAGAGGTCCTGATTTAAGTCAAATGTTTGAATTTGGAATCCAGACATAAGTTAACCATGTTTTTGCTCTTAAATAAGTCAGGTGGTTATCATGCATAGCAGACTCATATCACCTTAAGGCTTTTCCTCATTACTGACTTTCATTTTTTCTGAAGTGTTTTCCTCTATTTTTTGTGGTGTGTATAATCTAATCATTGTAACAATGCGACATGCTCTATTTCACCCAGAGATTCAAAATGTCCCAGTAAAGTCCCATTTTTACCAATTTTCTTGTTCCTTTTGGAACCTGAGAGAACCTGGAAGTGAATTCTAGTGGAATCTCTAATGTGAACACAGCAAGTAGTCATTTCTATCACTACAGAAGCTGGTGATTGGAAAATCATGCATAAGTTGGATCCATGAATGCAAATGATAACTCTGGATTTTTGAAGCCAAACATGAAGTAGAAAGATACAAAGATAGAAAGCACTGGAGAAACTCAGCAGGTCTGGCAGTATCTAACAAGAGAATTAGAGGTATGTTTTGAGTCCAGTGAACCTTTAGTAAAGCAGTGTTCTGGTCACTAGACTTGAACCATTACCTTTGTGTTTCTTTGTATGGATGCTGCCAGACCTGCTAAATATCACCAGCACTTTCTCTTTTAGTTTCAGATTTCCAGAAACCACATATCTTTGTTTATAGTTGCACAAATTGGATAGATTTCATTAATAAGCTAACAGTTTGGCAGATGGTTGTTTGCAAACAATGGGAATTGATTAGCTCAGTTGGATATGGTTAGCGTCGTAAGGATAGCCCCAGTGATATTGGTCTAATTCTTATTGCGGTTGTAGTAAATGTGGGACTTGCTTCCTTTCCTTGCTCTGACAATAGAAGTCAATGGCAACTCCCCACATGAAAAACACTGAGAAATTGGCTCAGGATGAAGGAACCAAATATCAACCACTTGATTACATACAAGTTAATATGATGTAAATACAAGTGAAACAGGTGATTTGGGAGGCCTGTGTTTGCTAATATTCCTTCCCCACTGGAATTATTTGTTGCCTCATTTCTGAATGTGTTGACATGATAGAGACTGATTGCTACGATTCCTCCAACACTCCATGATTGCATCGCCTAACAGTGATGGTCAGTTTGAGATGGGCTTGAGTTTTCTTCTGTTGTCAGCCAGTTCCAGTCTGCTAAGTTGAAGATTTCATTTAATTGCAAGTTCTAGGTTCCTGCGGTGCCTGAGGTGCAGTGGTAGTGTCCCCAGCTTTCAGTCCCAACCTGTTCCAGAGGTATGTGATAACCAGCTCTGAATCTAATGGAGAGATATCTAAAATTTACCTTCGATACTAGGGTGAGCTTGATGGATTCAAAAATACCTGAACACATTCTTAACTCCTTAGCTGTTCCAATGCACTTTTGTCTGGTCTCTCACATTCAGCCTTCTGTAAGCTCCACATCAGCCAACCCTCTGTTGCTGTGGAATTCTTTGCGTCCAAGGGTTGTTGAGATCGGGTCATTAACTGTGCTCAAGGCTGAGATAGACAGATTTTTAAACAGTAAGGGATTCAAGGATTACGGGGATAAGGCAGGAAAGTGAAACTGAGGATTGTTAAATGAGCCATGCTGTCCTTCAATGGTGGAATTCACTTAATGGGCTGAATGGTCTATTTCCACTCCTATATCTTGGTGTCATCTTTTGCGGTGCATTCCCTTGTATAGCTATCATACTTGTGCTCTCTAAACTGTATTGACTCCAAGCTTTTCAGAATGGAGACCGGTAACTATTGGTGTCCCACAGAAATCAGTCTTAGGTCCTCTGTTGTTTGTAGTATACAGAAACAAACTGGAGGATAATGTGGGTGGTCTGATTAGTAAGTTTGCAGATGACACAAAGATTGTCAGAGTTGCTGATAGAGCCAACTATTGTGAGAGGATATGACAGGATTGAGATAGATTGGCGACCTGGGCACAGAAATAGCAGATGGAGTTTAATCCAGACAAATGCGCCGAGATGCATTTTGGAGGATCAAATGTAGATGTGAATTATCCTGTAAATGGCAGAGCCCTTAGGAACATTAACATATAGATGGATCTGGGCGAGCAGGTCCACAGTTCCCTAAATGGGTAACACAGGTGATTAAGAAGGCATATGGCCTGCTTGCCTTCGTCGGCTGAGGCATGGAGTACAAGAGTTGGCAAATTATGTTGCAGCTATATAAAACCCTTGTTAGCCTGGTTTGGAGTACTGCGTGCAGTTTTGGCCACCACACCACCAGAAGGATAGGGAAGCTTTAGAGAGAGAGCGCAGAGAAGGTTCACCAGGATGTTGCCTGGTCTGCTTTGGCTAAGAGGGCTGGTTAAAAAGACGAGGAGAGTTTTCACTAGAAAGATGGCAGCTGAGTGGATACCTGATAGAGGTCTATAAAATTATGGGAGTGTAGGTTAAGGCTTTTTAAACAGGGTTGAAGTTTCAATTACAAAGGGTCCAAGTTTAAGGTAAGATGGGAAAAGTTTAAGGGAGATGTGTGAAGGAAGCAGAGAGAGGTAAGACCCTGGAACCCACTGCCAGAAGAGGAGGTGGAAGCAGGTACATTGGTGACATTTAAGAGGCATCTGGATAGTTACATGAATAAGGAGGAAATAGAGGGATATGGACAGATAAGGGCAGATTTGTTTTTTAATTTAGGTAGGACATGATGATTGGCACATGCTTGGAGGGCTGAAGGGCCTGTTCCTGTGCTGTACCTCTCTTTGTTCTTTGTTGTTTGTTCCATCCTGACTTGAAAATTCTTACCCTTGTTTTCAAATCCCTCCTTGGCCTCACCCTTGGAATCTTTATAATCCTCTACACCCTACAGCACTCTGGGATATGGATGCTCATCTAATTCTGTAGCTTTTTAAATGTCTGTAATTTAGTTACTCCAAAGTTGAAGGCTATTCTGAGTCCTAGGCTCTAAGAATTGTCTCCTTAAATGTGTCAATCTCTATATTCTTATTTTTTTTCTTTCAAATCTTTCTTTAAAGCCTAAAGATCTTAGGTTTGATTTGATTTATTATTGTTACACGTACCTGGGTACAGTAAAAGGTTTTGTTTTGCCTGCAATGCAAGCAGGTCGTACCATACAAAGATCTTTTGGAATACTGTATTGTGTGCAATCCTGGTCTCCTTCCAATTGGAAGGATGTTGTGTATCTTGAAAGGGTTCAGAAAACATTTAAAAGGATGTTTCCAGGATTGGAGGATCTGAGCTATAGGGAGAGGCTGAATAGGCTGGGGCTGTTTTCTCTGGAGTGTCGGAGGCTGAGGGGTGAGGTTGGAAGAGGTTGGAAGAATTCACTACCAGGGTGGGCGTGGTCTTTAATGATGTTGCCTGCCTTTCTGAGGCAATGAGAAGAATAGATGGAGTCAATGGAAGGAAGGCTGGCTTCCGTGATGGACTGAGCTCTTCAGATTATCTGCCCTTATATTTCCTCATGGGAATCTCTGTCTCCAGCTTTATAATGCTCCGTTGACACATTTTGCAAATTTTATTGTGTTAATGATGCTATACAAATATAAGTAGCTATTGTTCTTATTTACATTCCTAAAACTTTTACGTTCATTACAGTTCGACATCCCGTCAATCCAACAAAAGTGACTATATTTCACTTTGTCAAATACTTCGGGACGTCCATATGTTTGAAGAGCTCAACATAAATGTAAATTCTTCCACACGGAAAAAAAAACATTGAGAGAGAATTGTTCTTCAGATCATGGTTTTGTAATAACTATTTCAAAGCAATATTGGCAGAAACCTCTTTCTTTGAGATAGGTTGTAGTTCGCAGAAGTTAGAGACCCAGCAAGTGCAAATTGCAGTAATCTAAATCTGGTTTTTAGTAGACCAAGAGTAAGTGAAAGAAAAATGACAAATTATCATGAACAAATCTGACTATTGCGTAATGCAGGGTTTCAGATGGTTGTTTCATGTAAAGGAAAAGAGAGCATGTGTTTCTACATATCGCAGATATTGTATATGGGAAAGTTATGATGTTAAAGACAGCTCACTTTCTCAAGGACAATGAAGCACTGTAAATGCTAATCCAGCCACCAACTCCCACATTTTATGAGAGAATTTTGAAAAGTGTCTGTGGACTAGTAATCCAGAACTCTTGACTCTCGGGACATGGGTTCAAGCAGCAGATGGAGGAATATAAATTTGACTAATTAATAAATCTGGAATATAAAATTAATCTCAGTGATATTGACCATGAAAGTATCATCTGTTGTTGTAAAAACTAATCAGGTTCACCTAATATCCTTTCAGGAAGGAAATCGGACCTATGTGTGACTACAGAGTAATGTGTTGACTCTTAATCACACTGGGAAAGGTTAGCAAGCCACTCATGTATATTTAGAGATGGGGAACAAATGATAGAGCCTTATCAATCGCATTCCAAAGAAGATTAAAACAAACCACCTTTCACAACTTTAGAATGCTCCAATTAGCTAGATACAGCCAAGAAAATACTGAATAGAATACTAAACTAAGAGTGTTTAATTGAATGGAATACATAAAGCATATATTGTTTCAGACTTCAACTGCCTGATGTAAGAATATTTGATGTTGCCATTGGCTATCTACCTGTCCCAGCTCCCCTGTTGCAAATGTTTTCGGAAGCCCCAAATCCAAAATCAATTATTAAGGAATAGATGGCAGAAAATTACACTATACAGTCTGAAACTTTTTTGCACTCATTGTCACCTGCCTCCTCATCTGTTTTCATTGCCTCTTAATTTACTAACAATATGGTTTGATAATAACAATGAACAACTCTAATTGCTAGGAATTGATATTAATCACACTATAACTGCTAAGTTATTAGAGCTTGATCACAGAATTATGAAATCTTTAAATGGTTTTGGAGTTTAGATCAAAGCTGATGTAGACAGTGAGGTAGAGAAGGGTTACAAGAAAAAGGCAGGACAATGGAGTTGAGGATTATCAGAGCAGCCACGATCTCATTGACAGGCAGACCAGATTCGATGGGCTGAATGGCCTACTTCGGTTCCTGTCTCCTATGGTCTTATCTATTCAGTGTTCTATGCACAAGTTGGTTATGTTAGAATATGCTTCACGTGGAGAACTGGCAAGAAGGGACAAACTTCCTGCCCTAAATCAGGTAACATTTTAACAGCTCTACCACATCACCATATCATTCCTCTGTACAAAACAAAACCGGTAACATGATTAAGTTTCAAACTTGCACAGAAATTGTCTGCGCATTCATGGTCTATTTATAGTAATTGTACGTGGATTCAAGCTCTGCTCAAGCATCACATCAATTTAACAGAGTTTACTGCTTCCAGTATAGTGTTCAAAGGAGTGTAAGGTTTTCAACGTTATAGAGCAAGCCCACCTCTCCATTGTAAAAATTTGTTTTCAAGACTGCTGTGTGAAAAGAGTTGTAGAGTCATACATCTTGGAAACAGACCCTTTGGTCCAACTAGTCCATGCCGACCAAGTTTCTCAAATTAAACCAGTCCGATTTGCCTGTGTTTGGCCCATACACATCTGGACCTTTCCTACTGAAGTGTCTGCACTTCAGTAGGAAAGGTCTTTTAATTGTTGTAACTATACCTGCACCTTATCACTTTCGCTGGCCATTCATTCCACATGAAAACTACCGTCTGTGTGAAAATGCTGCCCCTCAGGTCCTGATTAAATCTTTCTCTTCTCAGCTGCTGGCCAGTCAGCGATGTCTGTCTCTCACCGAATTTTGGCCCTCTGAACCCACGAGAGAGCGTTTGAGAATGATAATTGTCACCCTTAATGGCTGGCTATTTTGTACAAAATGTACATGGCAGAGGGAAACTTTGCTCAGATCTTTGGATTAAATACTTCTGCAGCATCTTAGTTGATGGAATCTTGCTGAAATGCATCTAAGTAGTCCCAATGCAATCCCTAATGAGAATAGTTGAATAGTTTAAATTTCCCTCCAAATTGGCACACAATGTCAATCTTGCTCTGATAGGTTACAGAATGGCAAATGAGGTAAAGGGAAATAGGTTGCTTGTGTATTCACCTGAGGCAGGGCGTCTAAGACATACTATTGTTGCAGGCTGGTAGAGGCTTTGCATTTAATTGAGCTCCATAGGACCTGAGAGCCCGTGATAATAGCCCCTGTTTTCAAAAGGATGAAAAGAAGGAAACATTGTGTCATTGAAAAGAATCCAAGAACTCCACCTACTAAACTTGCTTTCCATAATCCTACAGTATCCTTATAGCCTAAGGATAGCTGACCACGATTACTATCACAATGGAACAGGGTGAAGTGGTCACCTTCAAGAGCTACAGGAATTGAGTTGTAGTATTGGCATTTTTCCGCACCACGTCCTAGCTATTCAGTCAACTGACTTAATTGTACCCCACATTACCATCATATAGCAAAAATAATTAATTAGCTACAAATAACGTTAAGACATTTTAAAATTAAACAATTGCACTAAACAAATGAAAGTTCCTTATTCTTTTTGCCATGTTTTCACAGAAGCTGACCCTAACACATTCATCTGTATTAGGAAGATGCAAAAGACTCGCTTTCAACTGGGTCTGTAATAGGCATGTATAGTAGGTGACCCTAAGGTGCAGATAAATTGTGCACTACCAGATGGTAGTCAATTGATTCCATTATTGAGTGTGAAATGCATATGCATAGGAGATGTATGAGATGTACTGTACCAGATGGGGGTGAAGATGTTCCTTTTCCCTTGGGAGTACCATACATGGACAAGAGCTGAGACTGAGATACACATGAGCTTTTCAGTAACATACCAGAAATGATGGTGTACAAAGTTAAAAATCACACAACACCAGGTTATAGTCCAACAGGTTTAATTGGAAGCACACTAGCTTTCGGAGCGACGGTCCTTCATCAGGTGATTGTGGAGGGCTCAATCCTAACACAGAATTTATAGCAAAAATTTGCAGTGTGATGTAACTGAAATTATACATTGAAGAATTGATTGTCTGTTAAGCCTTTCATCTGTTAGAATACAGTGATAGTTTCACTTCTTTCATGTGTAAATCACAAAACCCTTTTTTTAAAAAGAAACATATCTATTTCTTTCTTGTATCTGTTGGTTGAATCTCCCTCCTTTCTGCCTTACTTTCTATTCATCCATTAGATAAGGGTGTCACTGTCTAGGCCATTATTTATTACTCATCCTTAGTTGCCCAGAGAACAGTTAAGAGTCAACCGCATTACTGCAGTCGCATGTAGTCCAGATCAGATAAGGACGGCAGTTTCTTTCATTAGTGAGCCAGTGCGATTTTGTTTTTTTTAATAAATTTTATTTTTGTTTCCTCCCTTTTTTTTCCCCCCCCAATAATCAGCAATAGTGTCATGGCCATCGCCGAACCTATTTCCAGATTTTTATTGAAATTCAAACTCTACCATCTATTATGGTGGGATTCCAACCCAGAGCCCCAAGGCATTACCAGGTTCTCTTGGATTAATACTGGAAATGTGTTGCTGGAAAAGCGCAGCAGGTCAGGCAGCATCCAGGGAACAGGAGAATCGACGTTTTGGGCATAAGCCCTTCTTCAGGAAGGGCTCTTGGATTAATAGTCCAGTGGTACTACCACTAGGCCACTGCCTTCACCTTCCCCCTCCTTAAGTAGAGCTCCTGGAGGCAAGAAAGCTAAGAGATCAGCAATAGATATTTTACCCATAAACAAATTATATTCCTATATAAAATGTATATACCTATATAATTGACATATTGAATCATTAGGTGGTTGTTTGTGACCAGAGCAGATTTTTCGGTGTTGTAGACCTCATTGACTCTGAAGCATAAATGCTTCCAGTTCCTCTTTTGTTGCTGCTTTGATATGGTCCTTAAATATCTCTCTGACCTTATTTTTTTTCATTTTCCCTTGTTTTATTTGTTTCATCGCATTTTATGTCAGACTCTTGATCCCATCCATTGATGCTACTGTTATACATAAATCCCTGATTTCCCCTGTTTTATATCCAATCCTGATCCTACTATCTGAATCCTACTCTGCTCCTGTTAAGACCATAAGAAATAGGAACGAGATTACACGATTTGGCCTCCTTGAGCCTGCTTCACCATTCAGTTGGATCACGCTAATCCAACTACCTCATGTCTACTTTCCTGCCTTTTCCCTGTAACTTGATTCCCCTACTGTCAAGAATTTATCTATCTCAGCCTTAAATGCACACAAAGAATTCCAAAGACACTCCACCTTCTGAGAGAAGAAGTTGTTCCTCATCTCAGTCTTATTTTTATGTTCCTTTATCCTGGACTATGCCCTCTGGTACTCGACTCTCCCATGTGGGGAAACGTTCTCTCAGCATTTACCCTGTCAAGCCCATTAAGAATCTGTGATGTTGTGATGAGATCACCTCTCATTCTTGTAACCTGCAGTGAGTAGAATCCCAATCTGTTTAATCTTTGCTCATAAAACAAGCCCCCCATACCAAGAATCATTCTAGTGAAAATTCTCTAAACTGCATCCAATGAAATGATATATTTCCTTAAATAAGGGAACCAAAACTGTTCACAGTATTCCACGTGTTCTTACCAGCACCTTGTACAGTTGCAGTGAGACTTCCCTATTCTTAAACTCCAATCCCTTTGAAATGAGAGCCAACATGCCATTAGTTTTCCTGATTACACATTGCACTTGTGTGCTAGCTTTGAGTTTTATGCACAAATATCTCCAAATCCCTCTTTGTCAATCTGCTTTCTGCAGTTAGTCTCTTTAAACAATATTCTGTTCTTTGTTCTCCCTTCCAAAATGAACAATTTCACATTTTACCACATTTGCCAATGTTTTTCTCCCTTAATTAATCTATCATTATATCTTTTTAAACTGCTGGTAACCCTCTCACAACCCGTTTTTCCACCTTTTTTTGTCATCTGCAAATGTGGCTACAGAACATTCACTTCCAAGTCATTAGTGCATATTGCACACCATAGTGGTCCCAGCATTGAGCCTTGTGGAAACCCCACTGGTCACAGATTCCAACCCGAAAAAGAACCCCTTTTCCCAATTGCTGCTTACTTCCCATTAGCCTAATCTATAATGATGTCAATATAATACCGTCAACACCATGGACTCTTATTCTATGACCTGACATTTTCTTGTTCGAACCTGTGCATAAAAATGTTGGCATATTGGGGTGCAAATTTGGTCCCCATGGCTGTTCCGTGTGTCTGGATGAAGAATTGGTTGTCAAAGGTGAAGACGTTATGATTGAGGATAAAGCGGATGAGTTGTAGGATGGTGTTTGGAGACTGGCAGTTGTTGGTGTTGAGTACTGAGGCTGTTGCTGTGATGCCATCCTTGTGGGGGATGCTGGTGTAGAGTGCGGAAACGTCCATTGTGACGAGGAATGTTCCCGGTTTGACTGGTCCATGGGTGCTGAGTTTCTGTAAGAAATCCGTAGTGTCGCGACAGAAGCTGGAGATCCCCTGTACAATAGGTTTCAAGACGCCTTCCACATAGCCAGAGAGATTCTCACATAGGGTCCCATTTCCCGACACGATGGGACGTCCCGGTGTGTTGGCTTTGTGTACCTTTGGAAGGCAGTAGAACTCGCCTACACGAGAAGTATGTGGGATGAGAGTGCGTAGGGAGCTCTGAAGGACTGGATCCAAAGTTCTGATCAGTGTGTTTAATTCTCGGGTATGTTCTTTGGTTGGATCAGCTGGTAGTTGCATGTAGTGTTCCTGGTTGTTCAGTTGTCGGTACACTTCCTCGCTTCTATTGGTAGGAGAGTCGAGGATCCAAGGCCACAGTCTTAGAGTAAAGGGGGCGGCACGGTGGCACAGTGGTTAGCACTGCCGTCTTACAGCACCAGAGACCCGGGTTCAATTCCCGACTCAGGTGACTGACTGTGTGGAGTTTGCACATTCTCCCCGTGTCTGCGTGGGTTTCCTCCGGGTGCTCCGGTTTCCTCCCACAGTCCAAAGATGTGCAGGTCAGCTGAATTGGCCATGCTAAATTGCCCGTAGTGTTAGGTAAAGGGGTAAATGTAGGGGTATGAGTGGGTTGCGCTTCGGCGGGTCGGTGTGGACTGGTTGGGCCAAAGGGCCTGTTTCCACACTGTAAGTAATCTAATCTATCTAAACACTGAGCTCAAAAACTGCATGAATTTATGTAAAACTCTGTTATCTCACTTTTTAGATTAGAATCAATCTGAACATCAGGTCATAGACAGAGAACACTGGGGGCTAACACCGTCAACATATTGTCTAGCTATCACCATTGTTAACAGCTAACCCGAGAATGCA